>NW_026854865.1:0-92425 GCF_026571515.1 Ruditapes philippinarum
AGTTAAAAGCTCATAGAAGACTTAAAGTTCCTTCACAGATTTTAGACATCACTAATGTAGAGTTTTGTAGAGAAGCAGCAGGCAGGATTGTACATTAGATGGATGTAGAAAGAAAGCAGAGGAAGGTACTGTTAGAAACTGTAGAGGTAAAGGGCAAGTGAAAGTTTCAGATCAGGAATAAGATGTTGTTTAGAGAGTTTACGGCAGGAAATGGTGACGTAAGTAGGCAGTTAGTAGTTCCTAAGGATCTTAGGGAGACTGTGTTAAAAGTAGCGCATGACTCGCTTTTGGCAGGACATCTTGGTATTAGGAAGACAAGTGATAGAGTCTTAGGGGAGTTTTATTGGCCAGGTGTTCTTGTAGAGGTTAGACGATATTGTCAGTCTTGTGATATTTGTCAACGTACTATTTCTAAAGGTAGAATAAGTAAGGTAACTTTAGGTAAGATGCCTTTGATTGATACTCCTTTTAAGAGAGTTGCCGTTGACATTGTTGGTCCGATCGAACCTATGACTGATAGGAAGAACCGATATATTTTGACCATGGTAGACTATGCTACCAGATATCCTGAAGCAATTGCATTGCCTAGTATAGAGACTGAAAGAGTGGCCGAAGCATTAGTTGACATGTATAGTAGATTAGGTGTTCCAGAGGAAATACTTACAGATTGTGGATCACAATTTACTTCAAAGATTATGAATGAGGTTAGTAGGTTGCTGTCTCTTAGACAGTTAACAACTACACCGTATCATCCGATGTGTAATGGTTTAGTGGAGAAATTTAATGGTAGTTTGAAGCAGATGTTGAAACGGATGTGTAGTGAAAGACCTACAGATTGGGATAAGTATTTGAATGCTATGTTGTTTGCGTATCGGGAAGTTCCACAAGAGAGTTTAGGATTCTCGCCATTTGAATTGTTATATGGACGTAGTATAAGAGGTCCAATTACCATTTTGAGTGAGTTATGGTCAGGAAAAACAGAAAATGACGAAGTTAAGACAACTTATCAGTATGTAGTTGATTTGCAAGAAAGACTAGAAAGTACATGTAAAAAAATCTGGAAGCAAAGTGATCCCTCGGAAGCATTAATCACAACAGAATTACAAGAGAATTGCAGACTCGGTTTGATTGAGTCTGTACATGAGGGATAATGAATACGTGCAACATCCCTCACGCCCCCTAGCACCGGCTTGAGCGGTACTCAATTCTCAACACTTAATAGTGCTGGCATCAATGATCCCGAAGGACCAGAAAAATATAACAACACTGAAGTGAAGTACGGGGCAACTTTTTACAGCTGCCACACAGCACTTGACACCTGCTGTTGTGAAGTATAAAAATCTGGAAGCAAAGTGATCCCTCGGAAGCATTAATCACAACAAAATTACAAGAGAATTGCAGACTCGGTTTGATTGAGTCTGTACATGAGGGATAATGAATACGTGCAACATCCCTCACGCCCCCTAGCACCGGCTTGAGCGGTACTCAATTCTCAACACTTAATAGTGCTGGCATCAATGATCCCGAAGGACCAGAAAAATATAACAACACTGAAGTGAAGTACGGGGCAACTTTTTACAGCTGCCACACAGCACTTGACACCTGCTGTTGTGAAGTATAAAAATCTGGAAGCAAAGTGATCCCTCGGAAGCATTAATCACAACAAAATTACAAGAGAATTGCAGACTCGGTTTGATTGAGTCTGTACATGAGGGATAATGAATACGTGCAACATCCCTCACGCCCCCTAGCACCGGCTTGAGCGGTACTCAATTCTCAACACTTAATAGTGCTGGCATCAATGATCCCGAAGGACCAGAAAAATATAACAACACTGAAGTGAAGTACGGGGCAACTTTTTACAGCTGCCACACAGCACTTGACACCTGCTGTTGTGAAGTATAAAAATCTGGAAGCAAAGTGATCCCTCGGAAGCATTAATCACAACAGAATTACAAGAGAATTGCAGACTCGGTTTGATTGAGTCTGTACATGAGGGATAATGAATACGTGCAACATCCCTCACGCCCCCTAGCACCGGCTTGAGCGGTACTCAATTCTCAACACTTAATAGTGCTGGCATCAATGATCCCGAAGGACCAGAAAAATATAACAACACTGAAGTGAAGTACGGGGCAACTTTTTACAGCTGCCACACAGCACTTGACACCTGCTGTTGTGAAGTATAAAAATCTGGAAGCAAAGTGATCCCTCGGAAGCATTAATCACAACAGAATTACAAGAGAATTGCAGACTCGGTTTGATTGAGTCTGTACATGAGGGATAATGAATACGTGCAACATCCCTCACGCCCCCTAGCACCGGCTTGAGCGGTACTCAATTCTCAACACTTAATAGTGTTAAGTCTTATATAAGATAGCACAGCAGGAGTTAGAGAAGAGCAGTATTAGGTATAGAAAGTATTACAACAGGAAAGCTAGAGATAGAACTTTTAAGAAGGGAAGTAAAGTACTGGTTCTTATACCTACAAAACGCAATAAGTTGTTGTTACAATGGAAAGGTCCATTTGTAGTTTCCGAGGTCGTGAACAAATTAGATTATCGGATAGACATAGGTAACAATAAGATTAAAACTTTCCATGCCAATATGCTGAAGGAGTATGTTGAAAGAAATTTCGAACCAGAACGAGGTGCATTGGCAAAGGTAAGTGCAGCTGTTGTAGAAGCGGAAAATGGGTATGATAGATTAGAGGAAGATGATAGTTTAGAAACAAGTTACCAAGATGATAGTGACATATTGTTATGTCCATTGAAGAAAGGTTCAGAGACATATAAAGATGTTCAGGTCAATCCTGACTTACATACAGATTGTAAGATTCAGATTGCAACCTTGTTAAAGAAATTTTCAGATGTTTTAACAGATATACCCGGAAATACGTCATTAGTTCAGCATGACATTAAGTTGACTACGTCAGAACCGGTAAGGACTAAGGGTTATCCTATTCCTTTTCACTCACAGCAGATAGTAAAGGAAGAAGTTGATAAAATGCTAGAGTTGGGAGTTATCGAACCTTCTAATGCTCCGTTTTCTAGTCCAATTGTCCTTATCAGGAAAAAGGATAACACGATTAGGTTCTGTATTGATTTTAGACAGATCAATAAATGCACGGTATTTGATGCGGAACCGATGCCCAATATGGAACAGATATTTTCGAAATTATCAAAATACAGGTATTTTTCGAAAATTGATCTTAGTAAACATTCTGTAGACTGATGAGAAAGGTTTTGAAAGATCTAGATCACTCAGATAGTTTTATAGATGATATTTTGGTCTATACAGTCACATTGCCAGAGCATATCAATGCATTGTATGAGTTATTAAGAGAGTCTAGGCTTACTGCTAGACCGTCCAAGTGTTTCATATGTTTTGAAAAATTAGAATGTTTAGGTCATATGATAGGAGGTAGTAAGTCCATTGAACCTGTTCTCAGTAAGGTCAAGGCAATTCAGGAGACCGAGAGACCCACGACTAAGCGAGGAGTCCGGCAATTTTTAGGGGTTGTGTCTTGGTACCGGAAGTTCATCCCTAACTTTGCCGCCATTGCTGTTCCGTTGACCGATTTGACAAAAAAGTTTCAACCAAATCGTATTGAATGGGGTGAAAGTCAGGAAAAGGCTTTTCAGACTCTTAAGGCTAGTTTGACCGGTCCGCCCATTTTGAAATTACCAGATTTAGACAAGATATTTATTCTCAGAGTTGATGCTTCTGATTGTGGATTAGGATCTGTATTACTTCAAGAACAAAGTGAGGAGAAATTTCCAGTAGGTTATGCCAGTAGAAAGTTGTTACCAAGAGAACAGAAGTATTCTGTAATAGAGAAGGAGTGCCTTGGTATTGTTTGGGCAATTTCTAAATTTCACAGATACTTGTTTGGTAAGGAATTTATTCTAGAGACAGATCACCAGCCGCTTTTGTATCTTAACAAGGCAAAGTTAAGTAACTCTAGAATAATGAGACGGTCTTTGCTTTTGCAGCCATACAGGATGAGGATTAGAGCAATCCCAGGTAGAGAGAACATAGGTGCAGATTATTTAAGCAGGGTATAATGTAGAGTGTAGTGTAGTATTTATGGTGGTTATAAATATGGTGTACAGTATTTCTACTTATATTTTTGAAATTTGTCGTTTTCACTTTGTTGTATTTAAAGAAAATTTATCAATTTTCTTATTTAAAGGGGGGCGTAAATGTCACAAAGTGAAAGTACGTTTGTAAAATTTTGCATTATATTTTCACGCCGAACCTCATTTTTACTCTATATTCATTGTTGTGAGATTGCATCATCTTTTGTTCAATTTAGAGTTTTCGGGTGAAATTATTATTTAGAGTATTTTTATGGTTTGCATAAATTTCCATGTATCAATTTAAACATTTTGCCGTTTATTTCACAAAAATCCTTTCAGTAATAAGAAAGTTACATTTTTGTTTTATGAACCAGATATATGTATTATGTCTGTATTTGAAGGACGGGCCTTTATTTTACATAACTATTTTTCCCGCCGTCCCAGCTTTATTTCGTGCAAATCGATTTTTCATGTTTTGCACGATTCGTTTTCCCGCTCAGTACTCAGTAGTTTGCTATATATTGACTAAATTTTAAGTGACATATTACAATGCACTGGACGTTATACAGGTCACTATGACGGTGACAGACAAATTATATTTGTCATAAAATTACAGCTTGTACAAGGTAAATTTAATTTTCTAGTGATTTTGTTTCATCAATTTTTGCTATTTCGTAAAATACTATTTTCTATTAGAATTATAGTTTATTTGATTCAGGTTTAGTTATTTGGCAGTAATTTATTGTTTTCTTAATTTTCTAAATTTTTGCAGATTAAATTTTAAAAGCTCTTTTTATTCTAGTGTTTCGCTATTGCAAATTTATACCGAGACATGTTAATTGGTGTATGTTAATTGAAGTTTCAATTGTATTGTAATTGTATAGGAGCCATGAATATTTTATAGATCTATATATATCTATTCATTAATAATTTATTATGGTTCTACCGTATTTGTGTAACTTTATGTAAAATGCTGCAGTATCGTAATGATTTGTTTCAATCAATTTAATTTACGTTATCATCTTACTTCATTTCATTTATCATCAGTTTTTGTTATAAGTAAATACAACGTATCAAAACTAACGTATCTCTAGAGAAGGATCTTCAGTGGCATGATTTTGGAAGACGTTTATTTATTGGTGGTTATTATGTGGCGTATATTTGAATATATTTGCAACGCAGTATTATGCGGATGTGATTGAATTTTTGTTCCACGGAATGTATGGTGTACTATAGTGGACATTTTGTTTATTCAAAGAAGCACGTTATTTTATTGGAAACCGACAAAGGTCGAGTCTTTTCCAAGGGACTTTATATTTACCCTTATGTTTGATTATCATGGAACTTATCATGTTTTATACTTTGTAGCTTCTTATTTGAGGACACACCCGAAGATGACACGGGCCCTCCACACGTATGTCCATGGCTAAAGGGTGACGCATGCCCTTGTTCAGGATCCTATCAACTGTGCCAACACTGTAGGAAGTACAGTTACGCTTGATAAGATTTTATACAAGACGCCCGCCATTGTGACGAATTTTGTTTAACAACGCCACCACTTTATTGAAACATCATGACA
Source organism: Ruditapes philippinarum (assembly GCF_026571515.1). Lineage (NCBI taxonomy): Eukaryota > Metazoa > Mollusca > Bivalvia > Venerida > Veneridae > Ruditapes > Ruditapes philippinarum. The sequence goes on from NW_026854865.1 coordinate 5,662, forward strand.
GAGACTTTACGGGAGAAATAGACTGAGATACGTTGATAGTGTTTGTTTACGCAGTGACTTTTCATCTATAATCATTTTTCATTTATAAATATTCATTTTTTGTAAATAAATTTGTATATATTTTCTGTTCTGAGTTGTTGGTTGTTTTAGATAGCAATTGTGGTCGGCCTGGTATCCCATCGTAGTCCCTATTGTGACAGTTTCATAAGATGATGTTGCATTTAAAATGCCTTAGCTCTAGGCCTTATGCTTTCAAAGAAGATTTCGAAAGAAAATATTTTCAAAATATGTTTTAAAATTATCCCCTTTGACCAATATGTTCAATAACTCTAAACCATTACGTAATATTATTAGAAATTTATTTAAGGACAAATAATAGGCAGTTTCATCAAATTTAAAACAAGTGGTTTTGTTAAAAAATTAACGATGAACGCTGGGACAGACGGGACGGACGTACGCACGATGGCCCCCTTGGAAAATTGTGATTATAAAAGCTTAAAGTCTGCACAAATTATACATTTGATTGCAAATACACCTGTCTTTAAAGAATGTTCTTATTTTACGACAAAACTGTGAAATAGATTACTGTTTATTAGACTATTTAACCATCTAAAGAAATTAAAACTGAATTTGCTTTTCAATTCAAAAATAATGTTTAGGTAATGTTTTCTCTAATCTTTCTTTTTTTATAAAATAAATTACTTAATATCTTCATCTGTTTGGACGGCTGTACATATAGACAAATCAATTGTTGTATACGAGATATTTAGAAACACATCTTAAAATTTATTATACATTTTGTAATGAAATTACATGACAATACACAGTGTGCATTAACTATATAGTAAATTTACTTTAAATTGGTAGCTTAATAAATAACAAAGCACTGTTTGAGTAAAGAAAATTTAAAAATCATATGAAAACGTTTACCTATGACCTGGTAGACCTCAAGTGTTCTGACTAACATTTGTCCGGAATTGATCTCTTTAAGCTGTGACACGCCATTACCATCTTCATCGTCAGTATTTTGCCTTTCTACAGAATATGAGAACCTCACGTTTAGGGAGCCATTCAATTTCAGAAAATCCCCTTTTTTCTTCGATTCTTGCTTTGAATCTTTTTTAAATGTCTGCAAATCATATCGATTAAACATTCCTACACCAAATGTAGGTCCAAAATTTTTATCACATACTATTGCTTTATCTGTCTGACCTCTTCTAATTGGCAAGAAGACACATTTAGCATCTAATCTGTCGTCCTTTTTAAAAAGGAATGCGTTTTCATCTTTGACTTTTTGCCTGTTAGTTGAACTCCAGCTTTGAGATGTATAGCCGCCAAATAATGTATTAAATTTGCCGTATAAGATAGTGACAGTTGGGCCTTTAGCGTCACATTTTGCATGAAACTCCCCTACATCTGCTTTGTTAGTGGTATTGCATGCATAAAGCAAAGAAAACCCTATTTTCTTATTTTTGTCTTTACTGATCCGTTCACCAATTTCATCCAACAGTTGTTTCGACGTATTCATCGTTTTGCTAAAAATATATTATTTAAAAGCATATTATTTATAATAAAATCCTTTGAGACTTCCGGTTTGGAGTGTGCAATATGTATGTAATGGTGTGTATAATTCTCCGCGTTACATCGTATAGCCGAGAAATATTATCTCAACATAGCCTGACCCAAACCGGTTTTGTTTGTTATTTGCTCTGTCAATAACTAGATGTCTTGTGTAAAAGTGGTCACTTCAACCTTACGAGTAACTTCTATTTTTCCAACATGAGTGACATGGATATAAATTCGGGCAGAAAAGTCAGCCATAATTTTGAAAACAAATGGTAAAAATCGACATTCCCTAGGAACCCTTAAATGTGACATGCTTAAGAGATTGTTTTTTATATAGGTGAAAATTTTTAATCATTCACTATTAAACATTATCAATATCATAGATTGTGACAATCCAAAATGAAAAAAGCAATGGAGAGCAATATAAGGATAAAGCAAACCTAAACATTATAAAAATTATATAAAGCCAAGCAGTTCGTTGACAGTGACACCGGTCGTTGACAGTGACATCGTTCAATGTAATGCCAAAACCGTTGAAGCTAAAAAGATAAGAGGAAACAGACAAAAGCTAATGCAGAAGCGAATTAGGATTGCATGTGGAACATAAGTATAATACAAATCCACTTGTATACGATTCTTATGATGAAACACGCTTATTTAGCAAAAAGTCAAAGTCGGAACCAGACGGCCGGTGGCTATACGTCAGCATCATCTACGGATAATGTACCGCCTAAAACGGTGGGCCAGGTTTTTTATTCAAGTCACAAGCAGTAATTGAAATTTAATGATATATCTATGTAGATTCGTCCGCGGTAAAACGTGCAAGAGCATGTTTATTTGACATATAAAAAATAAACGCGCGTCGTATTAAAACGCCCGATGCTTAAAATTCTTTGTTTATTTATGTTTAAATATAAGTTATATCTTCAACAATTTAATTTTCATGATATATGATATACCTTTAACGATCTTAAAGGTCAGCGATAGATTTGACAAGTGTCATAATTATACACTATTGTGCTCCCCTACTGCGCTCGTTATGATAATTGATTCATGTAATATCATCAGAAACCTTACAAAACGTTGCTTATATATCAATTTGATCGTGCCACCGATATCTGATATTTACTTCAAGTCCGAATTTATATTTGTAAATCAAACTAGGAGTTTACAAAGATACATAAGATTAGCGATTTATTTTGGTAAATTATGATTATAAAGCATGCACAGAAGTCATTAATGATACGAATAAAATGTATATGTATAATGAATGCTTATAAATATGAATAGATAAATCAATCAATAAAGGAAGGAAGAAAGAAAGGAACCAGCCAGCAAACGAACGAACGAACGAACAGATAAATTAATGAAAACAGATTGAATAGAAATGAATACTTTACTTCGGTGTTTAATTATTAAAGTAGAAGTGCACAAACAAATTGCAATAAACTTTACAAAACAAATATAATGTTTCACACTTTTATAAATAACCGTGTCATTGAATGAATAAATGAATAAAAAAATGAATGAATGACGAATAAATGGATGAATATGTAAATAAATTAATAAATGAATGCATGAATGAATAAATGAATAAATGAATAAATGAATGAATTAATTAATTAATACTTTATACCTTTATGTTTTTCATGATTTAATAGACATTTTCAGGGTATATTATTTACGGTAAAAATAAGCAATAATATTTAATTGCTCGACCTTTTTGCGAATGAATAGACAGAGATATCTTTGATTGCGTTTATGTACTTTGAAGTATAATCACTGTCCTATGTGGCGTATATTTCGTGAAAGACATTATTAGATACAAACTTGCACATATAAAAAGAATAATGTGAGAGGTCTTTTTGCAACTGTGGAAGATTTATTTAATTCAAAAATATTTGGAGATATTTTTGCATACGAGTCAAAGGCATAATGAAAGTTTATAAACTAGAATTATTTAACAAAATAGAATTTATTATAAAAATTGAATATAGACCTTTGTACAAAACGAATTTTCCATAGTAACGAATGTTGCATTTCGCGCATGCGCATTCTAAATAGGACAAGCACGCAATAACGATGACGGCAATTTATCATATTTAAAGGCTTTAATAGGCGTTATTTCAAGTTATGTCACCCAGAAATCACTAATTTTGGGATGACTTAAAGCAGAAAGTACTTATAACGTAAATTTTATCTATAGATCACAGATAAAAGAAATTATAACGGACAATAATTCAATGAAAAATGTACAAAAGTCCTCTTTTAAGATTTTCCATCAAAACTTTAAAATCTAAACATATATTTAACGTGTACATCATTGCACACTTTGTATTGTACACTTCCTTTGAAAAGGTTGATTTGCAAGGCGGTAAGTGACACGTGACCAGTTGTTTATTTCCAGCTAGTTTACAATATCATTCAACTGGGACGTTTTAGTACATATACCATGACATAGTTTATCACGTAAAATTATGAAAATCGTAATTTAACTAACTTCCACATATACAAAATTGAATCAAATCAATATTTATTGATTTTGAGAAGTGACAAACTGTGTGACGTGCATTCACGTGTTTTACGAGGTTGTATGATAAAATGGAAGTGTTCTTTCTCTACCCACTAGACATCTTTATTTATCAATATTTTGAAAAATTATGTAAATATATTAATGTGACTTAAAAATTTTCTGTTTAGTTTCAATCGGATAAACTTTAGGATAAAATCAGGTAAACTGAAAAATAGAAATGCATTTTCACGTGTTCTGACTTTTTTTAGAATAATAATGAACCTCGATTTCATATGTTTCAAAATATTGTTTTTATATGGACTATTTCAACAACATCTATGTTGACCTCTTCATTTGCTAAAAGATATATTTACATTTTGTACAACAATGTCAGTCAATGGCAGGTCCTTGGTCGTATAATGAGGGGGAATTCTTCAACAATCATCTTTTCCATGCCTTTTTATGGCAAACCTGGAAACAGCTATAAAGGCATCTTTTATGTTTTTGTCAAAAGCTATTTCAAGCTATTTCATAAAATTTTCTATTGTTTACCTTAATCTTACTCGGAATTGTCTATGAACTTCTACTATATTTCTATTGGCGATGCTCTTTTTGTCCTACGAAGATTTAGCATTTGCGAGAAAATACTACTTCCGATCGATTTTACACCAAGGTAAAAAGGTTTATAGTATCATAATGAAAGTATGTTTTACACTTCATTTTTTAATGTTTGAAAGATTATATGCCGGAGAAATGTACATTTTCTAGGCGCATCAGGTATATTTTTTCTACAAAGAGAAGAATTTATGTTATGTTATCAAACTTAATTTGAAATAAATGATATATAATAAAAGGAGAATTGAAATAAAAGTTTCAATCTATAAAGCTACATTTTTCCAACAACAATATTAAAAAAATTCAAACTTGAGAAAAATTTATGCCATTTGCGTAATTTAGTCATACCGGTCCAAAAATTAAAGGAACAGCAAAATTTCGGTACACGGTTCCCTTGGTCATATATTAGTGCATAGTGATATTGTAGCTATAATGTTCAATTGTTACTATTTTTCGGAACATAAAACAGTAAAACGCTATTCATTGCTCGTTGTGTTAAGTACCGTAAATGAAGATCTTCTTTGTACCGATTTGTTCACATCGGTGTTAAATGTTCGTTTAGGTTAAGTCGTATTTTGGAGCGGCTCATGCGCAAAACAATTAATGTAGACTGATGTGGTGTATTTATTTAAACTCAATTGTTCAATTAAGAAATAATAACGGTATCATCTGTGTTTATCGGCTATTTAACACCGAATTGGAGTTTTGGTGCGGAGGAATTGACCACAAAGGCCATAGGCATGAGTGGTTATTTTTCTTTTTTGGCATTAAAACGATCCATACCTTAATCTTGTGAAATAGCAACATTAAGTGCTTTACCATAAACTTCCCCTAGGCGCGGAGGACGTTGGTTACTCTGTTACAAATTCTTATTGTTATAGACATTGCCTTTGTTAGCGAAAGAAAGACTGCTGACAAATGTAGAATAAAATGAAATCATCAGAAAGTCAAATATGAAACGTTGCTAACTCATTGTTGGACAAAAACTATCTCAAATTAAAAAATTAATGAATGTAGATAAAATCAAGAAAATACACACTGAAGATAATAAAGCGATTTACATTTCACAAATGTTTACGCAAAGTTAAAGACACGTTTATAGTGATGCTACTTTTGTTTGTTAATTCTGATATATTTTTAATTGTATATTTCGCCATCAACTATTTATTTATTTGCGTTATAAGCTTTTTTGTTAGAATATGGAATGAATGTATGTGTGGAAAGAATATTATATTACAGTAGAATCCCTACTTAAGACCACTCCGGAATTAAGACCACCCCGCTATTGAGACCATTTTTTAAATTACGGAATTTTTTGTTCTTTATGTCAATGTTTACATGATCCAGAATTAAGACCACCTCACTTATCCACTTTTAAGACCACCAGATTCAGTTCCATTTCTTTGTTTGTTCTTTATTTGACCCCACTATTGAGACCACTGATTTAAAGTCAACACCTACATAGATCTTAAATTTGTTGTTATCAGCTTGACTGCTCTAAGGCATGACATGACACCTAATTGCACAAGGTGTCAAAAACACCTTATATCAATGGGATATTGTATGAAATAAGGTGAGAAAGTAAATTTTAGAGTGGTTTAATCTTGCTTTAAGCACATTGATTATGCGAAGAACTAATTTTTTATATGATGGGTGAATTAAATACATCATATAATAATAAATATTGAAATTGATTTTGAAATCAGACAAAATAGAATTTGATATTAAATTTCTTTCTTCCAATCAGATGTTAATTTATAACATAGTTTTATGTTGTATTTGCAGGTATACATATTGTTTGTTCATACAAAATGACTAAAATAGAACATGGTCAAAAAGTGTGTAAGCATTGATAAGAATATTCACAATTAAGTCCACCCCGCAATTAAGACCACTTTGGTCCCGTCCCGATGGTGGTCTTAATTGAGGGTTTTTACTTTATATATAATAAATAACTTGTAAATAATGATTCTTCCCTGAAAATGTAAATGTTCTAAGGAACAAAATCAAAGAATAATTTCTTACTCAGTATATTATCCTATGTCCACAGTAGTCTATATTTCATTTTTCCAACGCCTTTGCGAACGTTCTCAAACATGTACACTTTAAGTTAACCAGTATCCCAAAAAGGATTTGTCACTGTCTGATCAATTTGTGCCTTTGCGCATGTCAGAAAATAGTGACATTGAATAGTATCTAATATTCATCATAATGATTATTTGGATTACTTCCAAAGGTACTCCTTTACATATTTATCTACTAAAATATCAGGTATATAAATAAATCAAATTTGAAACAAAGGAATGATTCAAAATAGTTAACTTAAAATTTTAAACTTCTTTTAATTGTGATTTGTGGATTTGGTGGAAATATAAGGACAAAGTGCATACAAAGGTACTGCATTTATTTAACTCGTAAATTTTCTTTCTATTTTAAACATCATTTAATTTTCGTTTAATTTAACATTTTTTTTTCGATAGATTTAAAAAGGCACGTATTCATAACACGCAGACTGCCGTTGGCAAACTATTTACCCATGCAGATATAGGGAATAGTTCAATATATGAAACACAGTAGAATATTCATATTTCATAACTAAATTTTGTATCATTTGTTAAACTTTTCGTTGAAAGTGTATTGTACATATTTTTCAAGCATGTAATTTCGCATATACACATGTAACCATTAAACAAATATAATGAAATAAAAAAATGTGTTCAAAAAAGACTTGATTAGGAGAGAAAGAACTCATTACCGGTGTTGCTTTATTATTACACGGGCGTAACCATGTCCACGGTTTAAACATACATGCGACTTTGATTACCAACAAAGAGCTTTGAAAATTAGTGTAAATCTTCAACATAGGACCTATTATATCGTTGAACATTTTCTTTAGAATATATGCGTTAAAACGCCAAGGTGTGTATCTTTCATTGGACATTTTGAGTTCTGGAAAAACAAGCTCAAATTGTCTGAAAGTTTTAAAAAAATGGATACTACAAATTTAAAACTTGTCATTCATTCATGCGGTACACGATGTAAATAAATATTATTGACTCTGTCATCTTTGCTATTTATATATTATTTGACGTAACTGATCTATGAATGATTGTGGTCTTTAAACTACACCCACTGTATTGTATACGTAAACAATTTTCCGGATTCCAGTTTAACATCCCCACCCCCACCCCCAACCCCCCAAAAAAAGAAATCACTACAATGATAACCCTTTTTTGCTGTTACTGCTTTCTGTCCACAAAATTCTCTTATACAAGTAAATTGTCCCATTAATGTATTAATTTGCAATTCATGGTTTTGCATAATTTTACCAGCATCATCATAAAATGTATAATGTATTTAAATAGTGAACTATCTTTGTCCAATTTTGCTAAAATATCTAATTATCACAAGACTTTTGCCCATTCAATTAGTATTAAGCTATATTACCAATTAAATACAAAAAAACTAATGCATGGTTCTTATATCATTATCAAACATAAATGCAAATTAAGTGAAAGGAAATCTGATCTCAGGGAGGTGATCTCTTGTTGAGTTGTACATCTGTAATTGGCATGTATTATCTCCTGCATTTGTATGTATGCAAACTAAGAATATGTACATAAAACTTGAAACTTGAAACCCTTCACATTTTGTATAATTGTATACAATAAAAATTTATTGAAGCATTTTTCACCCCTTTTTCCTGAATGAGATAGAAGATTTAATTTCATTGTCATGCCATTTCTTTAAGGTTGATCTCATTTTAAATTACATAATTTATTATGCACTTTTAATGAAATAAAAATTGGTGAACATAATCATTACTTAATATACCATTGTCATTTTCAAGAAAAGTCATTAAGTAATTTACCCAGCAAAAACCCCTATATAGATGTATGAATACAGTATGAAATGATAGCTGAAGTAAAAGGACAACAATCATTATATTCTACAATGTTTAGAATTTTTACTTAACTGCAGTAAATTGATTGTCTCTGTTTTTTTAAAAAAATCACTCAAAGAATATCATCATATCACCGATAGCAGCATAAGAATCATCATGCTTCTCAATAACCTCACATTTATCACTATAGTCATCATATTAACCATTATCATTCTCATCGACGCAATCCTCGTACGTCTACTCATCATCAGATACATCAGCGATACGACTATGTCAATAATTAACAAGACAATTATCATAATGAGAAACAAAAGTATGACAATCATCACCATCACCATTATCATCATCATCCTCATCATCATATTCACCACAATCAATGAATCATCATTAACAATAATTTTATTTTAACTATTACGATGACCATACTTATAATCAGGCATAACATCATGTTCATTATTATGAGGAATAACAGTTTGGTCATTATTATGAAGAATAACATCAACAGCGTGATCATAATTTCTATCATTATCATCACCATTAGTATAGTTGCCGATAATAACTACGGACCAGCTTAATATTTTTACAATAATTGAGATCCTTTTCCTCATTATGTGAATCAGCAGCAGGATGCCAATATAATCACTGCAATTGTCATGTAGGGATAGAAAATGTGCAGCGTGCCATTTACTAAAACCACGGACCCTATGAATATTGTTCTGCACCTCAACTCACTTATGTATCAGGAAGCTTTCAATTCTTTATATCATGAATTATTGTTCTCTTCTTTGACACCATGCTGCGTTTCAAATTTCCTGCAGGCACAGAGAATGATCACTGCTCATCATGACACTATCAACAGTATATATGTTCAATGTTCAACTATATACATTTTGCTAATTACCATAATCGTCATCAGTTTTAACAACTTAATTATTTTAACAATTAAGACAATCATCATCATTGTCGTGAACAGCAGCATGTTGACCAACATCAAAACCATAATCACAATCATCATTATTGCTATAAACATACTTCTGTTACAATCAATCATCAATATTATCACAATCATCAAACTTCTGCTCATTGTCACGATCGCCACAATAATCTCATTATCACAATCATCACAATCAATAAACCGCTCATGATTATCGTTTTCAACATCATCATCGTCATTGCCATAAATATACTAATGTTCATCATCAACATCATCAATATAATCAGAATCATAATAATTAACATACTAATGCTGATCATTAACTTATTAATCGCATCACAATCAAAATACTTCTTCTCATCATCAACAAAATTATCATCATTGCAGTCAACATTCTTCTGCGCATCATTTAAATATATTTTTTATAATCAATATACTTCCATTAATCATCATATATATCATCCTTATTATCAATTTATGAAATTATCGTTTCCTGAACAATGCACACTGGGGACAAGCATTTTTACCCCTCCCTCCAAACCTATTAATCAGTATCCCTTGTACAACCTTTCGACGGCACTGTTTCTGCTAATTCAACTTTCGAGTTTCAAACCTCTTCACGATTTCTCGATTGCTTTCTACGCCATTGTCAATCAGATATTGGTATTTTGTAACGAGTATTCTGATTGGTCAACAATAACGAATCCGCAACGTTTTGCACAAGGATGCTTGGTTCCTAGAAAGCAATCGAAAGACCGTGGAGAGGTTTGAAACTCAGTGATAAGCATAGCATGTATTTATAGAGCTAATATGCATTGGCGCTTTGCTAACATTAAAATGTATGTTTGATAGTTTAATATGTTTTTGTTTGTTTGTTTGTTTGTTTTTGTTTGTTTGTTTTGCATATATAAAAATGCGGTTCGTTTTTGCTAAGCTAGTGCGATTGGCCAGTTATAAATTGGTGATAAAACTATCGGTGCAATCATTATAAATGGCGCTCCGAATCACGCATACTATAAACGACAGGCATCAACGGCGCGTGCACGCGTCATTTTATTCATTTTATAAATAAATACATAAATAAATAAAAACATAGATGTTTATGACAAGAACCGTAAGTCTGGTAGCATATTTTATCCTTTCGAGATTAGGACATGGTACGATTAACCTATTTCGGCAAAAACATAGTAACGCAATGTTATTGCCCATATCATTTTAGAGATATGTTGACACGCTTGATGGTCCTCTAGTTTTTAGTAGATTGGGGTTAAGGTTTCTAGTCCATTAACAATCATTATTATAGCTTTTGAGTTTAAAATTAGCATGCGTGGGATACTCCTCCGTATTTATGCAGAAAAGGATCACTCGAGTCAATGTCGTAGTGCTAAAAGTAGATCTTTACACTTTTGCACATTTATCTCTTTCTTATAACCTGATTTACATTAAGTAAAAATGTTAAAAGTTTTTTGTTTGTTTTAATGAATCAAAAAAAAAAATTAAACGCTATAATGTCTAGATAGTCTTTAGAGGAACCTCGATTCAACAGAAATGCATTAAATTTTGTTTTAAAATATTACATACATTTGTTAAGAGTTACAGTACATATATAGACCTTTAAAATATATTAAGTAAAGGGTACACGTTTATTATTTGTTTTGAATCATTTTGAAAATCTCAACTTTCAACATGTGATGCCTGTCTATCTGTCTATCAGAAAAATATTTTGATTCACTGTAAAATTTCTTCATGTGATTTTCACCTTTTTTATTGAAAGTGATGTGAAACCATCGTTTATACAATTAAAGAATAGCAAAAGCAAAACTTTGGGAAATATTTTTTCTTATATGTATACTAAATCTTAGGTGTCATTTATAGATATTCCTGACATATTTTATAGGAATGTATTTGTTCTCGTTAGGAGTGATTTCGTCCTACGCAGGAGTTACAAAGCCCTACATAGGAGTTAAACATAGGAACCAGGACACACAGGACATCGGATACTAGTGCTTAATATACTTATACACAGGTTATCACATAAATGCGGGTGTTGAATATATAGGTAGGAAGTTAATATATATTTTAGACTTCTCTTTCAGAACTGCTAAGATCAAAACAAGAGAGTTATTTTGCAAGTCAACTACAAAGTAATTAAACACATATAACTTTCGAAGTCTGTTGCTTTCTTATGAATTCTGTTATAATGGTCAAAATAATTCAGATTAAGGTATAATTGTTTTTGATTGTTTTGAAAAAAGTACTTTACAATTTGGAACCAAACCGCTTTTAAACTGCATTATTTGCAAGAAAAAGTCAAAGCCTTATTTTCATCTTCATTGCTAATCAGGATTCCTCCGAAACTACGTGCCATAAAAATCTTTCTTGTTCACTAAAATTCATTTAAAAGGTCTAAGTGTTATATTACAATGCCTACGGTAGACTTTAATTCATATGTTGCTAAATCAGTATACCTGAAACTTATTTGATGTTGTATTCGTCAGAATAAAGGCATGAATTCAGTTTTGAAGTCGACCCTTGTCTTTCATTGATATTAATAAGGACAATAACGCATTGTTTTATATAAAGTATACCTTTGACATTTGCCAAAGTACTAGTGTCATATCATATTATTAAAAAGCTGATAAAATATGATTTAGGTACGATACATTAGATAAACAGTGTTGCGATGGTGCATCATATATAAATTCAAATAATACAAAAAGTTTTAATCACATTCATATGCTAATTCAAGTGATATATGACACTTGAAGCGAGTGGTTTGGCCAATATATCAGGTAAACAGTTAATATATATAAGTACAAATTCATCACATACTCGTGCAGTTTTTTAGACTCTGTAAAATGGTATTGCACTGTCGTGCATATATTTTACGAGACGTAATTTTGCTTTAAACAAATATTGTATAAAGAATAAAGACGCGCTTCATGTTAGAAATGTACTATAAGGGGAGGCAATATAAAATCATTTATTTACACAAAAATAGTCTTTGTTTTGAAAATGTGATATCATATTCGTGTAGAGTCATTACTGGTTGTATTGAACTTGTTGAATAAAGTAATATTATTCAACTGTTTCGGTAAATTCAATATACATTTTTCGACATGTAGATTCATTCATTATTCCTTACGAATAAACGTATAAAAGAGAGGTTTCCTTTACGTATTTTTGTAAAAGTATACATTTGATACAAACATGGTAAATACTAAAACTGTTAGCAGTCTTACGATTTTATACCCATTTTTATCGAGGAGCCGTTCTTTTAAAATATTGTGATAAACATTTTTGGATTATTTTTACTCTGATAACATTCATATTTATTAGAATGGGCACCGGTCATTCAAAGGGAACAACGCCAAAATTAACCAGAAATGATCCTAAAAGGTTCAGCTGGAAGAAAAAAAAGTTGGGTAATCAATGGAACGAAGAGCTTGGGCAAGACAAGATTACAGAACAAGAAATCATCGAAAAGAGAGAAACATGCCTTGCAGTTTTAAAAGTGAGTTCCTTAACTGTCATAGATATATTTATAAATCTACTGTATGGCAAATGTCATTTTATTTTACAGCTTGTATGATTTAAAAGGTTTATGCTAATGTCTTCTTTTTAAATGTTGTTTGTGTGCGTGATGTTGAAGACGTTGTTTTGGATAGGACTTTAGACGAATACTGTTCAATTTGCTTCATGTTTATTTAGTATTTATTTCAAAATAAACAAAGCATTTAAATACTTGATATTATTATTTTCATAATTCAATTATTAAAACTTGAGCCTCTTGTCTACTTGTATCTTACAGAAAAGTGTAACTAAGCATGATGATAAATTAAACAGTTATAATGATAAAACTTCAGAGATAAAAAGTCTTTTGGAAATATTACAAGGTAAAAATCAATGTTATTTGATTATTATTCTGACATCAAAAATCATTGCTGTGTTATTATGTACTATTTTTCTCGTAGTAGTGTATTACAAAGGTAATCAATTACAATTTAATAAAGTTCAGCGACAAATGTCTTCGCACATATCATTTTTGCAATAAAACAATGTCCAACAAAAGAAAAAAAGGAAAATTAAATAAAGTGAAACAACACAATGGTAATCATACATACTGAAAGATGAATTGTAGAGACACGTGGCATGAGTCATAGTAATATACTGCAAAATCGTTTTTCGTTGTTTTCGTGGGCAGGTCAGTCTACGAAATTCAGATACGACGAAATTATTTTTGATCCCAGCAAATACCTCTTACAATGTCCTGTTTCTGATAATTTCAATACTATACTTTACTCACATGTGTCGGTCATTTTCCGCCCGTTTATTTGTGTTATGAGGGTTTTCAGATGATAACTCCAACTGTTTAGGTTTGTATATTTAAACTTGAAAGAAATGTCGATTATTGTCTTCCGTTTGCTGTCACAAATGTCGGAAAACAAGTTACATCCGCATATTCAGGTTACTTGATTGTATTAGCCATAATACTTTAAATAATCGAGTATATATGGGACTTATTAATTTGCGCCGATAAAAAACTCTCTTGCACTTATTACCAATTTCGCTGACGTGTAAAAATATCTTAGGTTTAAACATAGGGCTGGTATTGTTATTGATACATAAGCGGGCGTAAATACGTCATGTGACATGCACAACGAACGTAAACTGACTGTAAATTGAAAGCTGTATAAATATTTTTTATAGATTTATTTTATATTATTGTCTTGATAAAAGTACATAACACAATATAAACATGACTAATTGCTGAAACAGATAAATTGTACATTGTTTATGTAGCGTTTTAACGCGTGCTTAAATGATCCAGATAAAATGAACTTGCCACCGTTAATATTTATTTAATCGACTCCTATTCCAAGAACACCAAAACGCCGCAGGTATTTAACTCGATGCATACATAACTGTACCGAGCTATATACTTGTGCTCCTGTTGTGAATTAACTGTATGCCACGGTCAATGTGGCGTCGTTCCATGTAGTTATTGTCAAATAGGTGGCAAATGTCGTATAAATTATGCGCCAGTAATGGCGATGTTTACAGGGGCATTAGATATCCAATGGAGCTGCATGTCATGCCATTGAAAGGCGCAGTTTGCAGTCAATTGTCGGCAGTAACTGTGTATCACAAATCAAGGATCAGTTAGTAAGATGCAAAATCGAGTTCGCTTTGAAGTTCAAACGGAACATGTTCCGAAAATCTAGGCGACTAGAGTTAATTGCTTATATCGTCTGTTGTATGATTACCTTGCATTAAGTGATTTATAGTTTTTATTTTTACAAAACAAAATGAAAATCATCTGCGGATTAAAAAACAATAATAACGTAACCTTGCCTGTTTTGATAAAACAATGAAATTGCATGCAAACGAAATTAATTGAATACACAGTACTTTTTAGTAAACAGTTTGAAACATTTGCTTTACAACGTTCAATGAGCCGCAAAGAATGAGGTAAACAGTATAATAGTTTGCCACTTACTTATATTATAAGTCATTTGATATCACTGAAATATTTATTTCAAAGATTTATGCACTTGTTTTTATTTAGAGCATAAAACAAAAAGTACCACTGATTACGGAAACGGAGATGTTACAGATTCAAAGAAATTCAGAGAAACAATAGAACGAATTGAAAACGTTTTGAAAGAATTTCAGGTATTGTGTCAGTTGCATTCGAGTGAACTATTATATTTAGTTCTTAAGATGCATGTTTTGTTGTTCAGATTTGTTATCAAATAGGATCGTATTCAGTAGTTAAACATGAGTGTACAGTCCCTACAAAATATAAACCGTTTATTCACAAATTTAGTCGTTTCTCTGAAATAATAAGCAACATTTGGCCGGATTTAAATATCTAATGTTATTAAATTAAATATTTTCAATGATGATGGTACGGATAATTGCATCGATGATAACATATGTACACATAACTTCTATTTGTATTATTTATGCAATTTGATAAATATTTATGCATACATTTTAGATGTTACCAGAGTGTGCAAGAGATTCATTCAAAGATGTAAAACATAATATAACGGAGTGCGTAGCAATTTTGGAAGAAAATATCAAAGTCGTAGGTGATATGAACATGAAGCCAGTGAGAAGACCACCTGCTGTCAAAAGGAGGAATACGTTTAAAAAAGAACCAAAACATAAAACTGGCGTTTCAGGTACATCATGCTACCTAAGTACTACAGTTATTACACGTTTGTTAATCCAATATGTATAGGTTATTGTTCATATATTAGAATTATATACAAATTAAGTGCAAGGGAGCGTAAGCGACCGCTGCAATTATATTGTATATAATTCTTATATGTTCGAGTCCTGGGCTGGCTAACTAAAATTAATAAAGAGTATTTGGATCTAGGTCCCGTGTATGACTATGTAAACACTTGGAAAAGTAAAGAAGCAGAAACATCGTCTTGTAATTGCACTTGTCTTTCAAAATCTAAAATGACTAAAACTACTATGGAGAACTCGTTCATATGGTTAACCATTGGTGAGTAAAAATAAACTCAAATATACACAAATTCCCTTATTCGTAGTTTTGCGTTTTTACACACGAAGTGTTTAAAACGTTAATATTCATTTACTTTTTATTATATACGAAATTTATTTTTTAAAGTGTTATATGGCAAAAAGACCCATCAAATCATGTAAGTATAGAACGGTGTTTAGAGAGAAGTTTTTACCCTGTAACCGGGCAAGTTCCCTCCGGAAACTGTCCAAAAACCCACCAGGCCACAAAGTGCGGATGGTATGATCAAAATATTTCTCTCCTATCTAAAACGGTGTTGCATTGATCCTTCTATCTCGGACAATTCCCGCTTGTAATATGACGTAGGCATTATGCCCAAGTCACAAATACCATGCGGCCGCTGGGCGGCGTAGAGTATTCCAACACTTGTTGTATATGTCGGCGTTCGTCCGGTAGCAGTAAAAAATTTGTTAATAGGGCGGGCGCCGTCGAGTTTTAACAACAACTTTTAAATTTATGGCGTCTGGAGAACAATCTTTTGCGTTTGTGAGTTTAAGAATCATTGGACGGACACTGCTTGATCGCCGGGCAGTGTCTGGATGCTGTAAAGATCGTTTAATCGGGCGCCGCCCGTTTTATTTGTGACCAACGCATAAGAAACATTGACAGATCCAGTTGAACAAAAAATTTTTATATTTTGGCACTTCGCGATTTTCATTGCACTGAACTGCCGTTATCAAAAGTATTTTGTGCTTCTAAATATATATCAGTGTATCAATTAGTGTCGTAAATCAAGACACTTCAAACTATTCAAATCAAAGCTTCTTTGTTCCAGCATACTTAGTTGAATTGTCAATTGATGTTTTATCATGAGCGAACACGTTGAAGAATGTCCTCATATGTTTTTCACAAGTATCCAAAAATGCTCTTATATTGATAACAGGTAACGCACTACATTATGTTTTGTATTATATATAATAAGGTTTACAAATAAAACTTTTTTAGCCGCAATACAGATATTCTGTAAGCAAGAAGGGAAATTAATGAACGACATACATATGGCTCTGGAAACTACATTGAAGGGCAAGTTAGGAGCTGTCGACTTCACTCACTTGAACGATATCTCCAAAATTGACAACAACATGGTGCTTATCATTACATGTATTGCTGCCACAAGGATTGCAGCAGATGCATCATATGCTATGCAAGATATCAAAAGTAATATGTTTTACTGCGATTGATTAAGTCATCAGTTCAAAAGTGACATATACATCGTAAAGTTCATGCAAAAAACACATATTATCTGAAGTATTATTTGCAGTATTTACAAAAAACAAGGGTTCTATTCATGAAGTACAAATAAAGACTCAGGGCGCCATAAATTCATGTTTCTGTTATAATATTAAGATTTGTTATTTTCATCATACATTACAAAGACATTAATTTTTGTTTCTGCCTAAAAATCAATAAATTTTCTTCATTTCTTTCTGTATGTATGATATATACTTTTATAACATATCTCATTAACTGTTTTTTTGTCTTTCTTTAACAAAAGCATTACATTTTATTTCAGATCCAGCCAATGCTGCCCTCGTAATAATAGACGTCGATGAGGCACATGAATTGTCAAACACACACAATTTGACAGGAAACGCTTTCAAGGATCTGCGTGCAATTTTTGGATTGTCCTTTATGAAAAGTAACGGCAGCTTCCCCAACTGTGACATGAATGACAAAAGTATCAATGGACTGTGCTCGTTATGCAAGCAAGAGCTTGAGCGATATGATCAAAATTGACGACAACATGATGCTTATCATTACATGTATTGCTACCACAAGGATTGCAGAAGATGCATCATATGCTATGCAAGATATAAAAAATATTATTATACAGTGAAAAACTTTAACAAAAAGAGAAATGGGAACTATTAGGATTCGTATATAAAACATTTGATTTGCGTTGAAAACTATTTCAATAACATGCATATTTTGTCCACGCATGAACATTCGTTAACATTTTCTTAGACAACTTGATGGATGGAGTAGCATATATCATAAAATTAATTAATAATAAAGTTAATGAAGTAAAGGAAGATACTGTCTTCACTGAACTACTTAGATATAACTTTATCCTTTAATTGTAGAAACTGTTCTGAATAGGCTCAAAATCTGCATGTTTTATCATGCAAACGTTTCTCATTATAAGGACCATTATCTTTTTATTAACTCCAAGCTATCGATTTTTTTAAGCATTATTGCATAACTTGTTTACATGTATAAAATACATTATATGACACACTGGGGAAGGGCCAATTTTGACCCTAAAGCTATAATTTGAATAACCGAAAAGAAGTCCCCTAGACAATGTTTCATGCTAAACATCTAAACTGTAGACTGATAAAGGCCTTTCAATGTTTTACTTTATACATATGTTGTAAAATTGGATTCCAACTTGAACAGGTGATGTAATTTTTAGAATGTACATATAATCGGATATTCTTATATAATCTATAAATAGTACAATGTATGAGTGATGGCATGGCCGAGTGGTAAATGCGTCCGAAGAGTATCAAATGATCGCTGGCCTCATGGGCTCAAATCCTGTCCGGGAAAGTCATTGTTTCCTTGTGCAAGTAAAAATAACACTCATTGTTCAGTACTGGATTGTTCCAGGAACGGTTTCGAAAGTTTGTCTATTAGCTTATACACTGTTTAGTCCGAGAAAAATAAACAGAACTTTCCTCATTTGTAAAAATAGAAGCACAGTCAATTAAAAGATAAAGTCAGGTAAACATAGGGAAGTTGCAATTGATTAACGAAATAATTACATATACAGTTAAACAAATTATATTTTATGACATGTTATCTTCGTTTGACACTATAGCACTGTATGTAATACTGCTGATCAATATGAAAGTGAATTAAAGTAGCGGGCTCGAAACCTGATGTAAACTGTTTCATTTCTTATTCAAATGTTTTTTTAATTACTTACTGTTTGAGAAAGTAAATATATGATAACGCACATGAACATAAAGACATAGCATTTGACCTCTTAAAATTTGTCAAAATATTCATACTGTTATAATAAGAAATTTAAAAAATTATATTATAGTGGAATAAATGAGATGAAACTACTTCGACTTTTAAAACAACATAAATATATCATCATCATCAACAACAACAACAACAACAACAAAAACCACACATTATCATTATCAAAAACCTTTTGAGTATGTACCTTACTGATTGAGCTAATGCGAAATTTATTATATGTGATTACTTTTACAGCTTTAAGTAAAACATACAACCGTTTAGATGTGCAACATTGAATTTACCTATATAGTATTAAGAAGGACTTTTCCGTTCTATAAATAAAATAAAATATAAAGAAACCTCGGATTATATCGACGAACCAGTCACGTGACTTCAGTGGGTAAACACTCACAAGGCTGCTGTGGTAAATATTGCAATAATTTTATTTACTATTACGGAAAATGCATGAATAAACAACATGGCTGCATTAGTCACCGATATACCCAAGTTACACATTCCTAAAATGCTATCTCTAACTTTTAATTACCCTTTAATAATTTTCATTGCGTTAATTATTACTAAAAATCTAATCTACAGTTCGCAAGAGTTTGTGTGCCAATGAAATCGCTCTATTTTGTTTAGATTTTGTCGAAATATTTACCATACAGTGCTGTAACTGTATTGTGTTAAATGCATACGTTAAATATGCCGATGTAATGGACTCAGCCTGTTGAATAATGCACTCGACTTTAAAGCGCGGTCGATTTTAGATTATATACAAAGTATTAAGAAACTAATTTTCTCGCTTCACTTCGTTCTCTCGAAAATTAATCATATGTTTTCATTTAAAAGAAAACACAAGAAAAATCTATATCTTGATGAATATAATTATTAGAATAAGTTATTTTAGTTCAGAAAACTTCTTAAAACTCTGTATATAACCTATAACCTATACTTAAACTAACGTTATGTCTTAATATATCAAATGTTAAAAACAAAAAGGAAAAATGTTGTTGTTTTTTTAAAATTACATTGATGAATTAAAATTATATATTAGGATAAAGGAGAAAAGGTTATATTCATATTTGCTTTATACAAATGTACTTGTAAATCTTAAATTTTAATTTTCTAAGTATATCCTCTGTGAATAATATACTTTTGATGCCAAGCAACCTACTTTTCAGATACTTCAGCAAAGTGTTGTTTTTATTTTCAATTCTCAACACAATCAATATTTTATAGACGAACAATTCTGAGATACTGCAAACGTTTTGCTGCCTATCTCAATTATTTATGTTTTTTCTGAACTGTTTTTGACTGCTTGACTGCAATATTCTATTTTTACAAATATGAATGCTGGCGCTCCTTTAACTTTCTGGTACTTTTCCGCAGTTTTTAATCATTTTAAGATGACCGTTGTGATAATTCAGCAATAAAGCAGAAATTGATAATAATCAAACACCGCCACTTTTATTGTGCTTATGTGAGAACGATATGAACTGAAAGAAAATCTGTGTACATATATGCCTTGCAGTTTTCTTGAAACATCATATCATATAGCTTTAGACAAACGGCAAATGTTAACAACATAACATTAGGAAGATTTTTAACATCATCGATCACTTACACTTATTAAACATAGTGTGTTAGGTTTTGTAAGATGACGATTTTGGCTTTGGTTGCATACGCGCTATTCAGAACTGCAATCATGACAATAATTAGTCCATTAAATTTGTGATTTATCCTCAAAGAAATATATACTTATCTTTATATAAATGAAACTTATCTTGAATTTATAAGATTCTGAAATACCTCGACATTAAAATCACGTTCAAAGTTTATAGTCAGTGAAACATTTGAAAGAGTCTGTTCTCTAAAACATTTACCAATTTAATCAAAACCAGATTTATGTAAAACAATATATTACACAAAATAATACTATTACATGTATATACGATATCATTATTATATCGTGAAATAAATAATAAAATATGCCTTTAACGTATTACTTTTTTAAATTTAAATTTTATCAAAAAATATTCTAAAGCTCCTATTTAATTGTGTAAAACTGTGAATAAGAAGCTTTAAAAAAACTATTTAAAGTAATAAACTGAGGGCAACTGAAATTAAGATATATCAGGCATTTTTTTGGTGTCTTCATCTTTAGTCCATTTTCTATGTAATAGAAAGAGCATTTAAACAGGAGTCTATCTGATTTGTACGAGGGGGCGTAGCTCCTGAGTATTTATCAGATTGCCGAACGTTTTGATGTTCTTTCTCTATTTTACCATAGTCAATTATAAAAACACGTTCCCTGTTGTGACAATATGAAACCCCGGGAAAAAGTAACCAATGAACGAGCATCTGAATATGATATTTCTGTCGCTTTCACTTTCTCTTCTGTCACAATAAGTAAACCCCAGAAAAATGAGCCAATCAATGTGCATGCTCTGGAGTGCGGGTAACTAATACCTGCATTCCAGTGAACGCACTGTGCATGTATATGCATACGATTTAACTGTGACACATTTTCAAAAGAAAGGTCCCCAAACTATGATACAATGTTTGTTGTTTGTTTTGCTATTCCTTTTATAGTTTGTATGTTTCGTGTGAATATTGATTACCCATTTTCAGGCAGTGAAACATGTTCGTTGAACAATATCTTATAATACAAATCGGATGCACTATAGATTCCAAAAAAATGTTTGAATTCACTTTGAAATCTTTCGATATACTTTATTATATATGTTTTAAAAAGTTAATGCCATTCCTACTAATGGTACTTACCTAGTTACAGCTAATTCTTACATTCCAAAAGTTCTTTTGATTTTCCATAGTTTAACAAAAAGAAAGAAAGAAAGAAAAACACCTAATTACAATTGCGTTTTAGATGCTGCATCGAATTTAACCATTTTTTCCCCATAGTTTAAAAGGTGATTCTTGAAAAAATACACAAGACAGGATTGATAAAACGTCCGTTTATTCAGGTTTTAAACGTACAATCATACAAATATGAATGATCTAAAAAAGGAAAAAAACAAATAAAGTGTTTCAAACAAAATTGCTGGATCGCTGCTGATAAAATGCAGGGCTCCTAAAAGCTTCAATGATATTTTAGTAAATTTTGACCAGAATCAAAAAGTATAACAATTTAGTAATCAACATTTCGAATTTGATATACAGTTTGCCTATAGAAATTACTATTTCTATAATTACTAGAAATTCACTATATAGAAATTTGATACTTTTATGGATTTTTATAAACACAATCTGAATGATATAAGTTATAACAATGGATTAGTTAATGATTTTAAAACAAAATTCTTTACCAAACAGTTCTTTTTGAAAATCTATAACAAAATATTTGCAACTACTCTGTATATGGGTGAAAATAAGTAAAACTACAAAAGACATCCTCTGTTTCCAATACTCCTCACCCCACTCCCCGATTAAAGCAATACATTTCTGTTTTGATTATACCTCCCTATAAATAAATAGTTATATTAAATTGTTTGCAATGATAATTAGAAACAGATTATCAATAATTAATAACTGATAAATACTCGTAATAGTACGGTTATTACTAGACGGAATATAGCAACCTTGCCGATGAAACCTATTGTGTATTTACTATATTCCACAGCCTTTTTAAAGTTTTTTTTAAAAAACTCCTTTTGAATCGAATTTGGCAATGCATTCCAATACGTGCTTGCACTAAAGAAAATTAGAAATTTCCTTCAACTAGGCATTTGAAAATTGACCGAGAAATAAAATGCAGTATATTTCAAGAAAGATTCTTCATTCAAATTATTTTACCGTAGATTTTTTTAAAGATGCGTACCTGCATCTACGAAATTAAATTTTTATGGTGGTTTTATGGTGGAGTTTCTGGCATACTAAGATGCCTGGAGTTGACATTTATTTTAAAACGAAGATTAGAACAATTAATTAATGGTACATATAAATAGTTTATCGTATAATATAAAATGAAACAAAAACCAAAAAGGTAGGCAATATTCATTTACACAATAATTATACTTGTACATGAATGTTGATTTTGTACTGACAACATACTACACAACTTTTGCTTATTACCAAATATTTCAGTGACATGATTTGTTAACTGTCGCACAAAAACACATAAGTTAGTGGCAGTGCGGTGCGAAAAGTTGGGATTTTATTTAATACGGCTGTGAAACGATATATTTATTGCTAAAGACATTCATAAACGTGCTGTTGTTCGCGCCACCGCCAAATTAATACTTCAAAAGCTCGCCATTTCACTTCGCCCCACCTCTGTTTTAGTAGTTAAAATCTCGACTGTTCGCCCCGCCAGAGACCTCCTGATATTTTTTTATCAAAGTTTGAAAACTATATGATTTACTTACTATACTTTTCATAATATAGGGACAAACTGTTTGTGTTTAACAGAAGTTGAGTAGTATATGTAGAAGACTTTCATGATGATTTTAAAGTCTCCACCATTTACCACCATATTTAAACTTGCATTAACCCATATATCTATTTCTTATTTAAAATCATCAAAGTTTACTGCTTTATTTTTAACATTCAAATAACAAAGTGTT
This sequence comes from Ruditapes philippinarum, assembly GCF_026571515.1. Taxonomy (NCBI): domain Eukaryota; kingdom Metazoa; phylum Mollusca; class Bivalvia; order Venerida; family Veneridae; genus Ruditapes; species Ruditapes philippinarum. The sequence goes on from NW_026854865.1 coordinate 29,314, forward strand.
CTTTCAACCCTGCCTACCAAAGAATGTCTTATATTAAAGTATAATAATTTTTTATAATTGAGCGTTAAACTACCTTATCAATCAATGATGAAAGAAAAACTTAAACATAAGATAGTAGGCGATTGTCCTGCTTAACTGTTAAGAAACAAAATAAACTGAAAAGGCTTGCTTATTTGTTTTTATATATCACATTTATTTAAAAAAAACGCTCCACTTTGACCAAAACGCCTAAAACTAAAACAATAAAATAAAAATGGAAACATAAAAGTAATAACTTCAAAAGCAACATAGTACACAGCTTAATGATAATGATAACATGCTTAATACTACAGTAACTGATATAAAGTGGTTCTAAAACACTGATGGAATGGCAATAACATACAATATAGCATGCCTTAAAACAACAAAAGTACTTTCAATATGATTGGAACTGATTAACAAAACAAATAAACACTTTATGACGTCTCTAATTTGTTTCGGCATGATGGTACAAGCTAAGGTCTCGAAACATTTAATATTGTTATCAGCTGCCTAAACAATGCACATAACATACTATTATAAAAAATATCCTAGTTTTCAAATACCTAATCTGGATCAAAAAATGTAGGCGATAAAATGTGTACTATGAAAAAGCAAATAAACACTTAATTTGATGAAGATACTCAAACATTCATGGATATGCTTTTGGACTGATCGAATAAAATTCCTTTTAAAATATGTTTAATGTTACATTGATGAAAATAATGTTATAATTTGCAAAGAGATTGGAATATTATGAAATATTATAATTGTCTTAGGCACTTTGTATCATTAAATACATTCATGTGTATATATAAACTTAATTAAGTACTTTTGTGCAGTCTTTCTTTCTGTTGTAACACCAACAATTTTCATTCCTTTTCTTGTCCCTCAGCACTTTCCATATGTGTCTTTCCAAGGTCAAGGATTTCAAAGAAAGCCGCTGAAAAATATCAAACCGTTCATGTGTATGACGTACAGACAAGTTTTTTTTGCGTTTTTTATATGCATTAAGCATTACATTTTCCCTTTCATTTGCCATTTATTATTCAAGTATTTTATTTCAAGTTCAAGAAAGATATCTAAACGAATACTGTTCTGACAATACAATGCCTTTTTCGTTGTTCAGTTGCTTTACAAGCTTTACTTGAGCCCCAATAAAGCCATATTTGTAAAAGAGAACCAACATTTTACATCGATTTAATTAGTGGTCTGCTATACATTTCTTTTGTTACATCAATTTTTAATTCATTAAAAAACAACCAAAGAAGAAGGCGGTCATTTTTAAATAAGTGTTCAAGACATACCCATTATTTCTCAAATAAATCTTGCACTGGGTAACACGACAAAATGTCCAGACAGGTAACCTTCATATCAAATAGTTTATGCCGATACATTTATACTTAATTTAGATTTCAGATGCTGGTAATTCTTTCTGTAATATAGTAAAGTGAACTTGAGTTTCGTAGACCAACATATTGTCAGAGAACTACCAGTTACATACATAAGTAAAGTTGTGAATCTTGTATTTCAACTGTTTACTCGCAAGGAAAAGTAGTATAAAATGGCACAAACTAAGTTGTAGTACACCACCTGTTTAGGCCTTTCTATATTGGTTCAGACAGAAGAAAATTTGTAAGATGTTTAATACGGCATTACATTAAACGATTTAATTATTCATGTTTTTAAAGCTCTGTGTGACAAAAATAAAAAACGTCCAGTCATGACAAATTGGAACGGTATATTATTGGTTATTCGTAGTGAGTAAGATGGATATGTGTTTGTTAAATATGGAATAATGAGTTCAAATCTTGTGAGCACAGATATTGGTGTGACCCATATATAAACAAGAGCTAAAATCATTTAAAAATTTATTCTGACCTATTTAAAAAAATTTGGACTGAAGTACTTAACAATATTATCTATATTTAAGCTGTGTACTGGAGTATTAACAAGGTAATTCTATATTGGGGATGTGGGATCGTATATTTGTCCCAATGTTATTAATATTTAAACTTGAGCTAGATATCATTTTAATATATATTTTGACCAAATTCAAGGAAAATTGGACATAAACAGTAGCCTTTAGAAAATAAAACGATCTTTTTTTCCACATTTGTGATGTGTGACCTAGTGTTTGACCCTAATTACCGATATTCGAGCGAAAGCAAGATATCATCTTAAACCTTTCTGAAAAATTTCCAGGATATTAATTCTAAAGTGTTCAGCGGATTGTTCCACATCTGGGTTATAGGATTCAGTGTGAATTGAGTACCGCTCAAACCGGTGCTAGGTCATGTGAGGAATGTTGCACTTTTTCATTTTTCCACCTGTACAGACTTAATCAAACTGAATCTGCAGTTTTCATGTAACTTTTTCTGTGTTTAATATTTCCGAGGACAGCTTTTTCCAAATATTCAAATAGCAGGTCAACGTTTATATCAGACAAAAAATAGTCAAAACAACCTCTCTGGCAAATGTTTAGGATATTGCCCTGAAACCATTCTTTTTTAATGTAAAACATGGTTTTCCGAAAATTTGCGTTATGTGACCTGATTCATGAATTGAGATGATCAATATTCAAACTTTAGCTTGAAATCATTATAAAAAAAACAACAACAGATAAAAAAACAAACAAACTTCTACATCTTTTCAGGTTTTCATGTTTGGATCAGAATAACATTCCTGACCATTTTTTCAGGATATGATATTTAGACCGAAATAATAGCCACTAGTGGGTTCACATGATTTTATATTTTAGCTCCTGTGATCCGGAATTGACCCATGTTCTAAAACCTCAGAATAATTCCTACGAAAAAGTTGCCAATTGTGTCAGGCAATTATTTGACAACTACAGTGTTACAGAGCTAAAATTTAATGTAGATGATCGACAGACTACGACATTCTACGATCCTAAAAGCTCATCTTTAGCCATTTAAAGTGTGCTAAAAAGACGTACATACCTAAAATGAGTCTATCAGTTTGTTTATCTACATCATTTTGATCATCGTAATTAACTATAGGATATATCTGTTGTTGTCTAAACCCGAACTCAGCCTTGAGTCTTTCCTTGCATTCCCTCACATTTCCGTCTTCAAAAATCCTCCTTCTGCTAGTTTTCAAGGAATTGCTGACTTTGTCGCATTTTGTTAGGAGCACAATATGCGGACAAGCTGTAATTTATTTTTAGGTTTGATATAATTCATGACTTTTATTCAATTATATATATAAAAAAACGGTTCTTTTCCCTTAATTTAATATTTGTGATGCATTGGAAAAAGTGTAAGATATTCTTATTTTTTTAAATATGACAAGAATAATATGTCATACACATCAGACCTTAACACATACCAACTACTTCCATTTGTATATTACAAATGTTATAGTTTGGTTGATCAATCATGGGATTTTCCTCTATTGAAGCAAATCATGCTCTGATAATATTATTTCAGTTAAATTATGAAACAATCCAACGATAAATTGAATGCAATAAATCATCTACCAGACTGAGTAAAAACTGCTAGATGCATTGCAGACATAAGACCGGGTGAGGAAACAGTGTTCCTTTTCACAAACAAAGCTTGATATTCATAACTTTTTTGTCCATTGGAAAACACATTTATTCTGCAGCATTTACAATTTTGTCGTTTTGCACGTTCTTTGTGAATTCTTTATTTCTCTCTATTTCTATATATCCAATGAACAAACGATTCTTTGCGGAAAGAAAAAATCTTATGTTGGCTTATGATACAAAATGAGTTATCAAATTTATTGTAAGGCCCATGGCCTGAACTGAACATTTGCAGAGAAAACTTTTCATAAGACATCATTCCACCCCTATTATCGCTCCATTTCTTATTTTGGCGGACTAAATAACATATTTACATTACAGATGGACGGTCAGAAGACAATTTAAGATGATGGTCATTGGTCCCAAAGCTCTCTCATGTGGGCGGACTGTAATTTGCATAAAAGCAGTGAGAGTTAGTGTTAATTACAAGAATTTGAATGATGTTGGACACTAAACCATACATACCTCATCCTAATTATATAAATATACTTTATAATTATCTACCCTTTTTATATGGTCCTTTTTGTTTCATAGGTGTACATCTAGACAAGAAAAAAGGTCAGAAGGTATTTGTTTGATATCCGATTTCAGTTCTACACCTGAAACTATGCACATGGTCAAATGTCTTTGCTGTAAGCCATAGTAGGACGTCACTTCATCAGAATCTAGGTAAGCTGATAATGGTGTTTAACTTTATGTCATATTTTTTGTGTGTCTTCTTGGATAAGGCCAATGTTGACCCAAAGAGGTTTTGATAAAAACAATCTTAATACAGGTCTACCTGACAGCATTTCATGTCAAATATCTTAGCTCTAGTATTTTAATTTTTAGATTTTGTTATATGTATATAAGGAATACTTACGACACCAAGGGCGGGGCTTATTTTTAACCCTTGGCCAGTAATTTTAAATACAGTCATTGTTAATGGAAAATATCAAAATTATAGTCTTTGAAGCTTGATATAAAGGATATTTGTTTGTTTTGCATGTAAGATTGAAATATAATTTCACTGAGTGAACACCAGATGTAATATTTTAAATAAAATATAATAGCTGGTGTTCACGAATGAAATATATTTCAATCTTATATGTAAAACAAATAAATTTTCTTTTTATTTCATGCTTTTAAAGTGATTTTTAGTATTTTTACTGATTATGCCGCGTAACGTCGCGCATTCACCTTTGTGACGTCATCACATTATGACGTCACATCATCAATTTAGAAATATAGTTCTGTTAAATTTCTCCAATTTTGTTACATTTTAACATGATGTATGGTGACATCGATTTTCTTTTCCTAAAGAAGCAAATTTTGCGCATGACGGCATTTATTTCTGCCTGTTAGGTATGATTTTCTTTTCATCCGCATTCAGATGCAGTCCGGCTACAGTGAAAATTATATTTTATAAATTTCACTTGTGGTTTATCAGAATATAATTATCTGATATATTACAATAAAACATTGGACGGCATGAAATAAAAGATAATTTTCTTATTAAGATTTTACTATGCTTGTTATCAATGTACATGCCCCGGGCAGGGGCAATAGTGACCACAGAGCCATAATTTGAAGAAATTTAGTAGCGGTCAACTGCTTAATGTTAATGCCAATATCTTACGACTTGCCTTTGTCACTTAAAGTCTTGACAACAGAGCTTTTAGTGGAACAAACCTGGTACTGGTCTACTGTACAATGTTTCATGTATCTAATCTTTAGTCTTTTTGTCATGTTATAGAGCAGATTTGTTTTTTGACACTAGAGAAATTTTTAGAGGTCCATAAGGCAAAGTTTCATGCAACATATCGAAACTTAGGTTTTTGTCTTTGCAGAAAAGAATATTTTTTTTATTTTTTACTTTATTTATGTAAGAGAAGGTCTATGACAAAGGGGGAAGGGTCAGTTTTGATCCGAGGGCTATCATTTGAACAATCTTGTTAAACATGTACTACAAAGTGTTCCATGCCAAATATCCAAACTCTAAACTTTGTCATTCCAGAAAAAAAGATTTTTTAGTTGCTACAATATATAAGAGAGGATAACCTTTGACCTGAGGGTAAGGGCAAATTGTGACACTAAAGGCAACTTTAGAAAAAACTTTGATAGAAGTTAACTACATGATGTTTTATGCCAAATATCTTAGCTCTTGGTTTATACAGAATTTATTTTAGTTCGATCGTGTAGGAAACTATAAGCTTATAGATGCACTTTCGAATCCGTTCCTGGAATCAACCAATACTGAGTATTGTACGTACATATACTTGCTCAAGGAAAAAACGGCTTGCCCTTGACGGGGTATGAACCCATGCGGCTAGCGATCATTAGATTACTAGTCCGACGCGTTAACCACTCGGCCAAGCGCTTGTCTTCTATTTCAGAGAAGAAGATTTTGTTTTTGTATTTTTACTATATGCATATTAATTTAGTTAAATCTTGGACCTCGGAGCCAGGGCAATTTGAACGCCATGTCTATAATTTAAATATATACCTGATACAAGTCAATTGCAGAATTTTTCATGCTAACTATCTAAGCTCTAGCTTAGGAGTAGATTTGTAAACCTCTTTATAACATACATATAATTTAGGAAAAAATATGACTCGGAAACATGGCCAGCTTTGACCCAAGGGCTTTAACTTGAAAATACCTGGCACAGGTCCATATACATTGCTTCCTACTACATATCTAACCTCTAGCCTTTGCAATTTGACACACAAATATGTTATTAAGTTTTACTATATACATATTAGAAAAAAGTATGAATCGGTGGGGCCAATTTTGACAATAGAAGCATAATTTGAATACCATTGATACAATACCTATGGATAATATTGTATACCAAATTTCAAACCTCTAGGTCTTGTTCTTTCAGACAGGAAGATTTTTAAAATCTTTTTACATATATACATAAAGAAAAACAAATAAATGATTCCCTGGTACATGGGCACTTTTGAATTCAGGGCTCTAATGGTAGAAGTCTACAAAGCAATGTTTCTTACCAAATATCTTACCTCTAGCCATGTCATTTCAGAGGTTTTGTTTTGACGTTTTACTATATACATATAAGGAAAAAACTATGAACCCCGGGAAAGAATCAAATTTGATATCAGAGACAGAAGATGAACAATTTTGGTGGAGGACCTATAGATTATATTATATACCAAATATCAGAGCTCTGTGTCTCTTACTTTCTGAAAATATTTAAATTTGCATTTAAACACTATTTTCTGGCCCTGGAAATACTTATGCATAAAATAGGAACCATTTAAAAAAACTTGAAAGGGGACCATCAATGAAATATTCCTTCAAAGTCAATGTGCAGTAAAAAAAAATTGAAGACGACGCATGACGACGCGTGGTGGACGGGTAGGATCACAAAAGTTCACTATGAGCACGTCTTATTTTTCCGAACTCGTTTTAACAGGCCATTTTCAAACTTGAATTATCATTTGATAATTCCAGTTTGAACTGTTCTGTATTCAATAGATTACAATGCGTTTATGTTGTATTCAAATAAGATTCCTTTTTCTATTTCAATTTTAAGTCTAGATACTAAGAAGTTATTATCGGTTTGTAATACAAAGCAAAGATAATTACCCTTTTCAAAAATTATCGTACGCAACTTAATCATTGATCTTTTAATATTTTCTGGGAGGCCTTTTTGTACTTTCTCACAGTCGAAAACAAAACATACGCAGTGCATTTTGTCACCTGGTGATTGGTCCCTCTGAATGTCTTCTTGTGTATCTTGAATTGCATTAATTATCTTAAACAGAAAAATAAAACAATATCGCATGCCGACCAAAATACCTACCGGATATCAGCGCAACGGCGACTGTGTGGTGTAACTCTTTGTAAACATTCGATTCTTTACACAACATTTTGTAAGTTTAAGGATAAATTTCATATAATAATGACTCTAAAAGTAATAATCAAAATCTCTCAAGCAGATTTCCATAGTTCGAAAAGAAAAAAAGAAATCATGTATTATTGCAAGTAAACATCATCTGAAGATTTTTGGCGCTTCAAAATGGTATACACTGCTCAGATTGAACATGTTTAATCAAGATCAAACTTACAGCTTATACAACTTAACGCTTAGAAATGAAAGATATTTGGAGAGTAAATTAAACAAAAGCAGTTAGTGAAAATACACTTATTTTCAATATGTAAGTTATAAAAAGGAAGTAAAAAATGCAGAAAAAAACAACATAACAACGTTTTCCAACAATACAATGGCTATATTATTCATTTTACATGCTTAAGTTAAGATTAATATATATTATTACACCTTTTTATGTAAAAGTTAACTACAGGAAATTTCGTAGTTTATTGATTCAGAATTTGATAATGTGATGTTTCATGTTGCAATTATCTATTTGAGTTAATAACTTATTACTAACTTTATAGCCGTCGGCAACATTTCCACTAATAATAGAATTGATATGATCTTCTTTGATGCCATCTTGTTCTTGAAACCCAGGTGTATCACCTAGACGTATACCGCTCCTCCGTTTTGCGCCTGTATCTCTGTCGACATAATCAACGGGGTAAAGCTTGAACTAAATAAAGGTTTCATGATAAGGTTATTGAGTGGTTAATATGTGTTATTTAGAGGTAAATACAAGGCAGCAATAGGAGTAGAAATTAATCACCATGTTGTTAATAGTATCAAGTCTACAAGGTTCGTGGACAATTGTGTATGAAGGCTTGATATATGATGAGTCAAATTCCTGGCAAAGAACATTATATTTTTTCGACATTTTAACAATAAACAATCTTAATATGATTAAAGTCTTAGTTTAGCCTCCACCAGTTTTAAATATCTCCAGCATGGTCATGAACTAGTAAACAATGAATCGACGCCAATGACATCAACGTTAATAACTACAGTGAGACGCTTATCATAGCAATATATATAATTATATAGCATTAAGATTTTTAAACACATATGTAAACGAGACAATAAACAGCATTAAGATTTTTAAACACATATGTGAACGAAACAATAAAAGTGATATTATTGGCGTCGATTCATTGTTTACTTGTTTATAACCATCCTGATGATAAATGAAATTGGTAGAGGTTATTACTTTTTGATAAAAAAATACTTGGCATTAACATATTTCTTTGGATATACTATTTATAATATAAATTGTCAGCCTTTCATTCGTGATATAGGAAATCGCTTTTGTCAATTTGACTATCAGTATCTTCTCAAATGTGTTTTACAGTTATAATCATAATTTGATGTGTTCCCATAAACGTGCGCCGAATTACTCAGTATGTCCATACTCATCTATTCGGGAAAGCTCTTCTTTCTCAAGCTGTAAACGAGGACATATATCTAGCAATCCATAAATATACAATGGAAAGTGGGAGATGTTTTTGATCATTAATTATCGCATTGTGGAATCTACGATATAATTTTATATTCAAGTAAGTTATTCCCTGTCTTTGTGATCAAAAAGTAATATAATATTTGTTTCCGAAACTCTTTTTCTCCTCGAATGTTACATTGCACTAAAAGAAATTTCAAGTATCTTAAGTCAAGCTTTTAGATTTGTTCTCATGAAATTGTTCATCATTCAAAAGCCTTGTTGCATTATAGAATGAAAGAACAATGATCAATAAGAATTTGTATATGTTAATGAATTTTTAGATTACTGTATTCCTAGAAAGCAGAAAAAATATTTCGCATTTTTCATGAGGATTGCGTTTTCGCCGAAACGAACGTTCGCAAAAACAAAGTGACTGCGATATTCGCGGGTATTAAGTCGCTAGGGAAGAAAACAATCTTTATTTAAGATATAAGACACCATTCTGTCTTAATTCTCTGCGACCAGAAAAATGAAAGTCCATCTATTTTGCATTTAAAATCATAATGTCGGATCAAAAATAAGAGTGATTTAAGATTGATCTTACTATCTGAAACAATTCATTGTTTGAATGAAAGAAATTCTAACCGTTATAAATAAACAACAACAACAAAAACAACAACAACATGCATTTAGCAATTAAGCATTACAATGCTTTTAGCCATATAATACAATTGACATGAGGTAAAAAATGACACGAGCGAGAAAAATAAACTGTAAATGCTTATCCATAAAGAAATGTTTGCACTTGTAACAAACAATAACACCTTCCCTTTTAAGTAAAATTACCGTCATTTAAAGTATTCAAACTGTATATAACATGTTTTATATGATTTTATATTATCAGTATAACATTGATATTTCAAACAGCAAGACCGTTTAGCAAAGGGAAGTTTTGAATTGTGTATTAAATAAGCCTAGGGAAAGTTATGTATATCTTAGAACTTCATAATAGCATAATGATGATATAAGATGTTGAAGCTACAAATGTTCGCGGTTTAGTTACCTGCAACTTTTTTGCGGATACAAACAATTGCGGAAAAGTATCCTCCGCGAAGCGCTAACTTAAAAGAGCGACATAATTTCTAGGAATACAGCATCTGGTATTACATAAATGTTTCATAAACTAACACAATTTATATACTCATATTTTCATACCATATATACTACCACCCTAACTTTGTTGTATTCTGATTATATAATTTAAGCACGAATATGTTTAAGCTAAGTACAACATTCAAGAAAAACTCCATATGTATAATAAGTTATGATACCTTTTCTGTTGTAGATAAAATATGATCGGTCATTGCCCTCGGATTCATAATGCTGGCATCCCAAGCAATTTTACCACAAAGCGCAGAATGAACCGAATCGATAAAACTCGATTTACCACTATCAACAGGACCAACTAACAGGATCCGTAGGTTCATATCATCAAAGGGTGTCAATTTCTCACTCACAAGATTTCTTTTTTCAGCATCATCAGTCTGAAAAAGATAATTGTTGTTCTTATAGCAAGATAACCAAAGAGCATACTAACTTAACAACTTATATGGATCTTTATAATATCAAAAGGATAAATACCACATTAGATTGAATCAAGTTTTATAGGCAAACCATAAAAATTCCGTTACCAACAGAGTATTAAGATATATGTTAACATTTACTCAGGACGAGTGAAAAGTACATTTTCTATTTATCTATCTATTTAAATATTTATTCATTGCATCTGATGAAATAATGAAAACCTTATAATATCAGCATAATTAAAAGCTAAACAGTGGGCGGGCAGTAACGAAAAATAAGGCAAAGTTACACGAAAAAGCATAAGTTCTAGGCTTATCTTTGTAAAACCTAATAAGCAATATGCTTGCTTAAATATTTTTTTTCTGAACAACATCTAGTGTTAAGAATTTCTATGCCATCTATTTGTATGTCTATGTGTTTTTGTTGCGTTATATTCGATGTCCGTAATTTATCATAATATCAAAATTCAGCATCAATGATCGTCAAATTACATTACAGTATCTTATCAATCAATTCCAAAGATTTACTATGATAAATATATGTATACGTTCTTTGTCAATCTCAATATAATGTCAATTCTATTATTGAAAAGAAAACATGTTATATACCCAGTCAGGCAACACATCTTCACGAGCTTTCCAATTGTCAGGGATTATTTTCCTATCTGAAATATACAAAGTTTTTGTTACTTAATGAGATACATATAACAATCTTCTGAAACAAATAAAACAATAACAATTGTATTTTATTTTTTAGCGATTTTTCATTATGTAAGTTGCTCTTTTTCCGTGTTATACAATGTGTAGCCATATCGGAATCCTCTTTTGCACATGCACGGGTTATCTGCTGCTGAAAACAAGTCGGTATTGTAAGAAATCAATCAAATGAATGTTCATTTTACAAATGAAGAAAGGTATGGCATGTACAAAATAAGTATAATTATTGTATACAAGACCGATTAAGTCTTTTGTGTTTGGTATGTATCTAGTGATTGTTATTAACAGCCATCGCCACCAGGATTTTTTTCAGAGTTCATTATCATTTATGAGTGTCCTAAACATCATTAGAAATGCATAAATATAATTTCACTTGATCAAGACTATTTGTCTACCTGTCCAAATGTTTCTTAAAGTCTTTAATTCATATGCCGTCCAGGTGGAAAATGATAATTCTAATTTCCTGCATTATATATATTCCGATCTTGTTTTTGTCCTGATACTTTATCCTCATATGCTCGTATGTTAATGTTGTTTATTTTTTCGGTTAAAATAGCATTGTGTTAAGCATTTCTATTTTCGGACAATCCGACTAGATTTTCTTTCTTTTTTTTACTTTAAAAAAATCCAGTTGGGGTAAAGATCAATTGGATCTAAGTAACTAAAAGATAATTTGTAAACAGAGAGGGTATCCATTTTATATATTCCATTATCACGGAGTATGTATATATACAAACTGAAAACCATTTTTATGTTAGTCTTTAAATGATACAAAAACAAACAGAAACATAAATTACTAACAATTTCATCCCAGAAATCAAACCGCTATTGTACTTACAAATATATCTTCTGTTTTTCTTATCTTCCTTTACATTTATAACATTTATACTCACATAAATATCGACCTCATTTTCATTACTTGTACAAATTTGATAATTCTGCTATAACAAAGTAATGATACATGCTAACTATCTATGATATGCATGTTGTTGGTTGAAGCGACATACTTTTAATACATGTGTCAATATGAATCTGTGTACATGTAAACTGTGCCAGACCTACCCACCCCCATCAACCTTCTAGACACCGGCATTTTAATATCAGTTAAATGAAATAAAAATAATTGCAGGGCTCTTCTTTGTAATGTAATATGCCAAATAACTAAGTGGGATTTGTAACTTTAACATATATACATACATGAAAAAAAGTTTGTCTATAAAAGTAATGGGGCAGCACCACTTTGGCCCTTCATGTAAAATATCTTAAGCTTGAAGGTAACTTGCACTTTCCAGTACCGTCCATGAACAGGCTCTATCAAACCGAGCCTGCAACATTTTCAATTTTGCCGTGTTGGGCTTTCTTAGGGATTCGGTCTTTATCTATTTAATGATCACATCCGTGTTATTTGTGCCGTGTGGCAGCTGTAAAAAGTCTCTCCGTACATTTAATCAATGATGTTATATTTTCGATCCTTGAAGATCGTTCAGCACGACAGTATTGTTGTGCTTGTGGTATTTTTAGTTTCAACTTTTCGGCATTTTTTAGTTGGGTGGTTCCAATATTCCTACTTGAATAATGTTGAATCACCCTTAGGATATGTTGCCTGCTTTTTAAATTTGTCTTTTGACGTCTTATCTGTGATACGCAGGCTTCATAACCTCTGATCCCCTTTCAAAATTCCATTTTATTTAGTTCCGCCCATTGTTTTCTCGTTTTGGGCACACGCTTTTTATTACTTGGGGACCATACGCCGCTTTTCATGGAATGGCACTACTGTGTCACATTGAAGGTTCCATGATAACCGCCGTATGAACACATCTGCGGATGTTTCTAAATTCAAAATTTTACTATTTCACGTTTAAATGTTGAATTCTGCTTAAGCCGGTGCTAGGGGGCGTGGACGGTAACTTGCACTTTCCAGTACCGTCCATGAACAGGCTCAGTCAAACCGAGTCTGCAACATTTTCAATTTTGCTGTGTTGGGCTTTCTTTAGGGATTTGGTATTTATCTATTTAATGATCTAACCCGTGTTATTTGTGCCGTGTGGCGGCTGTAAAAAGTCTCCCCGTACATTTAATCAATGATGTTATATTTTCGATCCTTGAAGATCGTTCAGCACGACATTATTGTTGTGCTAGTGGTATTTTTAGTTTTAACTTTTCAGCATTTTTTAGTTGGGTGGTTCCAATATTCCTACTTGAAAAATGTTGAATCACCCTTAGGATATGTTGCCTGCTTTTAAAATTTGTCTTTTGATGTCTTATCTGTGATACGCAGGTTCATAACCTCTGATCCCCTTTCAGAATTCCATTTTATTTAGTTTCGCCCATTGTTTTCTCGTTTAGGGCACGCGCTTTTTATTACTTGGGGACCATACGCCGCTTTTCATGGAATGGCACTACTGTGTCACATTGAAGGTTCTATGATAACCGCCGTATGAACACATCTGCGGATGTTTCTAAATTCAAAATTTTACTATTTCACGTTTAAATGTTGAATTCTGCTTAAGCCGGTGCTAGGGGGCCTGGACGGTAACTTGCACTTTCCAGTACCGTCCATGAACAGGCTCAATCAAGCCTGCAACATTTTCAATTTTGCTGTGTTGGGCTTTCTTTAGGGCTTCTGTATTTATCTATTTAAATATAAATATGATAATATTGGACATATGAAAATGTGTTCTTATTAGCTCCCTAATTTTAAAACATTTGAAAATCAGCAATTTAAAAATGCAGTTGTAGTCATGAGTTAAACTTTCTGCAAAATTCCTGACATCATTCATGTCCAAAGGTTTGATAGATAGCCTTTAAAAATTGACAATAACATACAACTTATTGCTTTTAAGTGAATTTACATATCTGAAGTAACATCAGTTTCAATTCATAAGAAAATCTTATTTATAACATAATTAAATCATACAAAGCTATATGCTCCAAAAGTAATATAATTACAGAAAACAATCTAAAAAGTTAATAAAAAACGTTATAAAGTAATAAATTTTGTAAAAAAAAACGGAGTAAACATACATTTATATATATTGGGAGGAAACATTATATGTTATTTTGGTTTTGGAATGATATATGTGGATATATAACCCGTCAAGATTTTATATCACCCGAGCCGTAAGGCGAGGGTTATATTTTATCTTGGAAGGTAATATATCCACATATATCACTCCAAAACCAAAATAATAATTTTATTACCCTTCCCCTGCCGAGTTAAGACGATTTTAAAACAAATCATTGCTACTTCAAATGAAACGTCGAAATAAGATTCCCTTTAGGGTACCCCTTCACCACAACATGACGTCACATAAATACATGACGTATTTTCTTTCGAACCTTATGAATGTAAACAAGAGAAAAGGAGTAGTCTGTTGAACGCACTTTTTCGGAATAAATATCAAGCTTTCAAAAGGTCATATTTGTTTTCAATACTGATGAGAATATGTATTATTACCCTACTTTGGTAAATAATAATCATTTGTCATGACAGTTAAAATATGCTTGTAAATCGGAACATCGCGTAAAATCAAACCGTACGCGCATCGCTACAGCGCATGTTGTTTACAACGTGGGGTACCCAACGGGGAAATTTAGTGTGTATATTACCCGTCTGGCTCGGTTATATCAATTTATTTCGGGTGATCAATATCCAATCAAAAAGGCGGAAAAAATCTGGAAGGGTTATAAATTGATATATTCATAAATTGTAATCTCCCTTACTATATACAATTATATAAGAATTTTGAATGAGTCAGTGTGACCTTGACGCGAGGTAGTCCAAAACTGCTGTCTGCACAAAATCTAAGTTATAAAAAAATTCTGTCAGCTAGATTTTATTTCTAACTTTCAAGAAACAGAGTGGACACAAATCTTTGAAAACTGTCCAAAACGACTTGGCGTGAAATTTATCTTGATTTAGGGATCAATCCTAAGCTTAAAACATCATCTCATTATGGTTAATATTCCCATTACCTTCCATGAGTTTAAAAGATACAGACCGGACACGAAAACGCCTTTATAAATCAATGTGCAATCAATTTATCCCCGGGTCAGGGCCAGTTTTAATCTTAAATTCGAACTTGTGTTCTGCACACCGTCTCAATAAGTAATTTATCTGCCAATAGTGTTTTTTTCTTTTTTCTCAAAAGATACAGGGCGGACACAAAAGTTTGATATCTTGATCTTGATCAGAGAAAGGTCAAACTTACGCTCTGCACATCGACTAATTATGGTGAACATATCTTGCTAAGTAAGATATGTAAATCACCGTTTAACATCATTTATTTAAGTAAATGCGAAATGCAGGAAAGCAAAGATGCAAAAACAGCGAAATGTAACACTGCTAGAATATGGCAACATAAATAATATCGATTGTTGCCTTGTCAACCGCCTCGGTATGTTCTATTGTTTTTATCGAAAAGTAATTAGACTGTGAACCAACCACCATATTTATTAGATACATATTTTCTGTATTATTTCGTCCAGGTTAGAGGGTAAAAAAGGTCACATGTGATAAAATATATTATTAATAGGAAATATAGCCCGTGCCGGGTTATTTATTCAAATAATGATTTCACAGGAAAGGGCTGCGCGGATATTGTTCTGACTTCTAAAACTTCAACAGCTGCATATAATATAGTAAGCGAGGTCTAACATGTTTTTTAATTTGTTGATATTTGGTCCCGGTTCTGGTGCCTTTAATGCCTAATCAGCTACAGTTAAGCTCAAATTTAGGGCTTTTTTAATATTTCCTTTCCTTATCATAAGTTTATGTATCGTTTAATCGAGATATAATTAAGAACGATCAAAGTAATATGATAAACATTTACGAACGTGTCATCACTGTCTATATATCACTAGGAATAGTGTCAAATTCCAACCATTGGTTTTCTTACTCAAAGAAATTGAATTAAGCGTACCAGTAATATCAAAATAGTATTGGCGTAATAGAATTTCTGTTTCGTAACTCTACCATTTCAATTTTCATCAAGGTAGTATTTTTTTCGGCTCAGTTCATAACTGACCATTTCTTCACGGCTATTTTCTCGAAAGTAAATCCTTGCGTTTGAGAATAAACATTATTTTCATTTTTTTCCATCGCTAGTTTGTTTCCAGCTAAGACAGGCCCGTGCATGTATAAAAGAGTGCCGTTTTAGTATATTTTGCAATTGGGTACCGATATGGATATCTTTTTTTTTGAAGCAGTGCCGGTTTTAAGGTTATCAATGTCTACAAACAACATGTTTTGTCAAATACAAGCATGTCTACCTGCCAACATGAAATTCAATAAAATGTTGATATACATAACTACGTTACTAAGTTATGAGTATAAATATTGATAGTATAGAACCTGGATGATGTGTTAAGTAACCCTCTATTGATTTATAAATCCAATAGAGAGCTGTCAACGCCAACTGATCTTTTGTGTGTAGACGTTCTTCTTCATCAATATAATTGACCACAGGAAACACTTGATTTGAGTTAACTCCATGGAAGCTAGCAATATTGGCGACTGCCTGTTTAGCTCTTGGACTTTTGAAAAGATGATCAACATTCTCGGATATCTTCGGACAAAGCTTGTCAAATTTGGTTGCAATTACAACCATCGGCAATCCTTAAAGAGAAATATAACAAATTAAATAGCATATACAAAATGTCTCAAACTTGTCTAGATTATTATATATTTTGTTACAATACCAAAACGTTAAATACAAAATGGTAAAAAGTAGAACATGATGTAGAAATCAGGAAAAAAATAACTCTAACCAGCTTTTTTTTCCTCAATGCATTATTTCAAAAGAACAAACAAAAAAATCAACACACTGCCTATTGCGCCGATGTCTTCGTCAAGATTGCTTCAATTTCAATTCCAGATTTGACGGTATTCAATAATAAAAAAAAACGATTCATGACCCTGCACGATTTTCAAGCATAATTATACTGATCTGTCCTTGATTGTTCCGGTTTATGCTGACTCTATTAGATATTTATGACACAATATATGCACAACATTTTTTCTTGGAAACTTCCACCCGACGATTAACAATCAAGACACATTTATCAACGCCTCTGTCTTAAATTTTAAATGAATGTATTGAATAATTTCTTTCTTTGTCGATCTTCGTTCTCATGTTTCAACGACTGTCATAGCCGTTTTTCCTACAGAAGCACAAAAGGCATTCAGATCTGCTTGACAAATACTCATTTTTTTTACAAACACGAACTATCATCGAAACATAAATATTCATAATTTATCTGTTGTTTTAACCCGCAATTATATTGACAAACAACACAATCAGCGCAAAAAGCAGTCAATACGTCCGATTAAAAGTCGATACTTTTTATTTTAAAAGATTATATACTAGACCCTTTGATACACGTTTCCTTATTAATTTTTCAGTGATTTGATTTGTAGCTAAATTTTTGGATGTGCAGTGCATGACATGGTCACCATACATGCACATAAACACCTGTGATCGTTAATCGTGGATCGTATATTGGTCTTATATATCAAGATGCGATTAATCGGTTCCTTTTCCGAAGTAATCTCGTTTCTGTTCGGTATTGTGTTTGGCCGGATGTTATTTTTTATTTGTTTATCTTTATATCATGTTTCTGTAATCTTGATTATTGTAGTCTGTTACAGCAGTGTGTACAGTCAAATTTAATATTTCTGTCGCGTTTTTGCGCTAGTGGTTATTTATCGACCGTAAGAAGTTGCCATATAGCTGGCCCCAAGATTATAAAACCTTTTTTTCTCAGCTCAAGCTCGCATCGCAGGATTTTCATTGGTCAAGTCACATAATGTGCTTGTTACTGAGGATTGACTGCTCAGATCAGCAATTATATAAAATCTACTTCATGATAATTTATTATGTCATTTTAATCTATTAAAAAATTTCGAAGTTCTAAAGTTTCTTCCTTTTTTAAAAAGGTAATGTTTATGAATGTTTGTGGAAGTTTTGAAGAAGTTAATTATTAGTCAATATTGATATCATTTAAACCAAGATTGTCAATTAGTTAAAGAATAATACAAGTGTGAAACTATTTCTATATAACATAATACCTTTATTAGAGATAATACGGTTGACCCTACTGATGTGGTCCTTATACCCATAAGAAAAGTAATCTGATTTATCTTCTACATAGCAGATTAAATGCATCTGATCATTTAATGTTGGATTTGGTCTTTCTTTTATAGTATGATCTGGATTGAACGTGTCTGAAAACTAGAATATATAAAGTATATGAAAAATCTACACGCTAAAGAGTTTTAACACCGGACGGTTATACAGAATAAATCAAAACTTTACCTATACGGCAATTGCAAATGTTGCAGGCTCAGTTTAATAGATTATATTTAATTTAAATAAGATGTGAAGAGGTGTTATTTGCAAGTCCTTTCCCCTGTAAACTTAATGAGAAGCCATTTTTGAAATATAGGACAACACACTGTAAAACATCTGTAAAAGTGTTCATAGAAATGTAACAATTAATATGGCACTTTCATACCTTTCCGTGACAAGTGACATATTACCTATGAGTACAAGTGTGCGTAAATCCAAAGGGAAGTCTTCTTAAATCATTGAGAAGGGGTACATAAAAGTACGCGTAAAACAAATGGCTTCACTCATTATATCTTCAGTGTGATTTATTTGTATTAAAATAGGAATAATAACTTGGCCAAAAAGTATTCCAATTACAGAAACACAGTGCGATTATTTTGGTAAAAAAACCTGGGATGGGGAATCATCTGAGAAAATGTATGGAAGTTTTTGATATAATGTGGACAAATTTTATGATAAATCTACATGGTTTAAGAACCTGAAATCAAATCAAGCAATGAATGGTAACATTTATCTGATGAATACCTGAACATATCAGAAAAAAAAAATAAAGACGACATTTTAAATCACATTCAATACAAATCAGGCCAGCTTATCCCTAGTCGCTTAGCAAATCAAATAAAGTCGAGAACATTTTTCCTCTTCAATCGTTGCATGGGATATGTCTATATCTAAATGTTGATAATTTAGTATACCAAAATCGAATTCATCTCTTTTACCATAGATTTTTATGTGTGTATGTATGTACTTTTATAGTATTGTTATCGACTGAAATATGAAGATCCAAAAAAGATGTGGTAACTTTTCAAGAATTCATTTTATTCAGTTAAAGTTTTTATGGATAGATATTAGACACCATTTGATCAAAATAAGAATTATCTGGATTGAAAGTGTCACAATGTTAGATTTTAAAAAAGCTAGTAGCGACTCGCTTCGTTTGTTTTTTTCAAGGGGTGTGTTTAAATGTAAAAATGACAGTTCTGCTAGCCTAAGAGACTTCAGCGAACACCAAAATGAAAGTGACATATAAAGTTATGGAAGCCAGTTCTCTCAGTTTAACAAAGAGGAATATGAGTACATATGAAGAAGCATGTAAACAGATAGAATGAAGTCCCTATGTCTATGCACATTTACTATATGTCCTGTAGACCTTGACCAAAACATTGTTAGATAGGTAGAATTCTTAAAGATGTCTCTTTATACGAAGTTAAGTTGTAATATGTTATTTAGTATTGGAATAATTGACAGACACATGTGTACAAGTTCTCAAGACATTGGTACATATTCAATATTAAAGCTGGAGGCATTGAAGTTTATATCAATAAGACTTAAACATATTTCCCCTAAGCATTTTAATAAAAATTATGTCCACTTCATCTTGGTATGTGAAACATATTAAAAAAATGGATATGATGTAGATACATGAACAAAATTTTAGAGTGGTCAACAAGGCAATACCATATGCCAAATATTTAAGGTTTAGGCATTAATAAGGTATAAAGGTGTGCGTATGTGTTTCTATATAAGACGTGTCCTTGACCTATGTGTAGAACAATATGAACAACTATGAAAGAGAACTTCTGATAGTATTAGATTTATAGCGATCCCGGGAATTAACCTCTGCCATGACATATTCAGAAAAGCCTGGATCGTATTAACCCATTACGCGATATACACGCATTTTAACGCCTTTTTCACCCCCCTTTTTTGTTGTCTTAAATGGTTAAAAATGCCTTATTTAGGCCCCCAACATTTGTTTTTTGTTGAGAAATGATGTTTAAAAAAGTGACCACTCTTTCGGCGCGTCCCCCAACAAAAAGATACATCAGGGGGTTGCCAGAAGGGGGATGTGCCCCCTTCTGTTTGGGGGATTTGAAGGGGACGGCAGTCCCCCTCATCGGCAAAAAAAATTTGGACTTGTTACAGGCTAAAAATGACCCCAGATCGACAAACCAACTCTGAAACTCTTGACTCTATCTCAATGCATTGAGAAGTTGCAGCACTTTGAAATCAATTTTAATGGAAAAAACATTTTTGTTATCAATTATGTTAAGTATATCTTATGATCTTTTCTAAAAATAATATTTAAATACATAAACATAAAATTTAGCCAAATATTATATTAACAAAAACTTAGATTTTTTTCAATTAGGCATATCATTACAAGTATTGCGATTTCCGCATTTTAATTTGTTAATAAATAGCTTTAAATATTTTTAAATCTTAAGTTAAATTAATGTACCATTTATTACATACAGTAAAAAATAAAACGTTATCGTTTAATCGCCTTTCATTACGACAATAATCAACACAAATATAGTTTATTCCTTTTCCCTATATATCTAATACTATCCCGGATTCCGGGCGTCCCGGATCCCGGGATGTTCCCCCCCACCCTAAATACCGGAAAGGATAAAATGACCGGAAAAAAAGAAAAAAGAAAAAATGCACAGAACCAGATATGCACTTATGTCAACTTACCAAACAAAAACTTACTACAGAGAAAACAGTTGAAATCGCTAAATCAAAAGTCAGTGTAAATATGATTTATTGAAAAGAATTCAAGAAAACAAACATTTTAATCATCATTATATCTTTGCACTCAAAGCAATACTTGCTGTTTTTTAAAAATGGCATGGAAATTGAACGTTTTTTGACGCTTTGTAAGATTAAATTTGACTGGCTAAATAATTTTGGATTCCAGCCCTGACAGATACATTTTGTAGAAAGCTGGAATCCAAGCTTCGATTAAATTTTTGGATGGATTCGGAGTTTTAGGTTGTTTCTCAGTAAAATCCTAACGTAATACCGGCTCGCCGTGGCGAGCCGGCATAATGGTATCGGGAAGTGTAATTAAATGCTACGATTGGATCTTGTTGTGTATCTTCAGAGAGACCCAACATAAAGTCTCTTTCATAGAAATACAAATACGAATCGGCGATCATGGAAGCAATAGTTCAAACCTGACATAAATGTTGTTTAAAACAACATAGAGTACTCTTCAAACTTTGTCAAAGGTCAACATGATTGTATAAAGTTGTAGTTTATCATTCATCAATTTATGTTGCTGCTTTGTATAAACGGTAAACCGACAGTGAAAAAAAAATTCAACAGAATTTTATGGACCAAAAATATGTTTGCCTGTATTTCGTTGATTTTGTCACATTATCTAATTAAATGTGTTGTAAAGTGACATTATGTTAATTATCTTTTTATCAAGTTGAGTTGAACTGCTTTTACATTTCAAAAGATTGACAATAAAAGTTGTGATGGACCAATTACTGATGTTGGAAAAAAAGGATAAAATTTTAATCTGCCTCAAATAAAAAAGACCGTCCCGCTCTTTTTATAAATTGAACGTAACATTAAATTCCAATTTATTGAAATTAACTTGGTCATTTCAGTAATTTATCGCAAGGTAAATTATAAAATCGAAACGAACTATGGCAAAATGAAAACATTTTTGACTGTTTAATAACTTTAACCTATGGTTGGGTATACTGTCATTTCAATAGCAAACAAAGTATTCTTGTACGACAAGAGGTATCAGACCTTGTAAGTTTTTTATGCAACTTAGGAATCCAATACATCATTGAGATTGGAAATATTTGTGATATGATTCTTCTTTGCAGAAGCAGTAGTCCGACACAGTAACAAACAAAAACAAGAAAAAAAACCTAACAACGAAGGATTTGCTTAATGCGATGCACGGACTGGTGTTATTATAAACACTCAAATAAATGAATTCATAGAAAACCAACAAGTACAATAAAGAACACTATTATTGAAAAGGCAAAATTGGTAAGGTGAATGGGACTAGAAGGGTGGGGAGGGCGTCGGACAAAATTCGAAAAACTAATAAGAAAGGATACTTATTATTGGCGGCAAAACAAGCAAGAAACACATCAAGTAAAATGCCCAGCAATAAAAAGGCTTGATGGGTATTTGAAACCTCTAAATAATGCACCAAACTTTCCCAGGATTCCTGTGAACAAGACATTGTGAAAAACCAGACCTCAAGCAAAATGTAAACAGAACAGCCATTAAGGTTATCAAACTTGATATAAGTTACAAAACAGAAATTATCATGTAGAGTAATACTCGTATAACAAAAAACCCAATTGGTAAAATTTTCTTTTTAATTACCTTAATGTAAAGAAGATCCAGAGCAATACGACAATCACCTACAAAAGCCGACGAATTAAGGCGGAAGGTGATTAAGACAATTTAGTCCAAGTTAGTTTGAAGAACTTTCCATGAGTCTCCAAATCGTCTTGCATATTTAATAAAAAAGAAAGAAAAAGCTTAGTTTCAAGCTGTAAATTGTTTAAAAAAAAACATGTCATTGGGATATGCTTTGAAATAGCCAGAAGATAACATTTTTGAGGAGAACGTTCATTAATTATATGGCAGTCAAAATAACAGATATATTACTAAGTTTGAATATCAAGTCTTCATAAAACTAGTCTCGCTTATCCACAGCCGAACAACAACAACAACAAATTGTTACTGAAGTTTGAAATAAGTTCATTGACGGTAGAAAGTAACAAAATAATGTAAAATTGGATGGGAATTTTAGGTATCAAAGACAGCCCAAAGCTCGAAATTGACAAAATGAAAAAAGTATCATTTTTAAAAGCGACCTCGTGGTAGGATAATTGAAATAAGCTGGATATTTTATTGATAAGAAACACAGTATGAGTGTCATGTTAAATCTTATGTTACTGAACACATGTAGAGGACAATTTTCTTTGACAGGGGTAATAGTTACAGACAAGAAGGACAACACATCTCATTGAAAAAAGTTGAACTTGATATTCAACAATTTTCCTAGTGCGAATTTCGGTTCAAAACACTAGTCTTGCTCCGTTTTTGGCCCGAACCCCATCATACTTAAGATTTTTTTCATAGCAAGCTTACAGAATATCGATGATTTTACTGAGGTGTGTTTGTGCGTGCAAAAAATAATGCACAAAAATAATTTGTATTCCTCCACCAGTAAAGTTGAGCTGATGCCATTTGATCTTCACACTGTTGATACGATTTGAGCACAACCAAACATAAAAAGTTTACTAAATATATCGTTTAACTATTGAATTAGATCTTATTTGAAATACATTATTGATTTGGCGGATCACTTTACTTGATAGTTTTCGGGTAGCTGTCCATCTATTAAAAGTTCAAGCTCTTTGTCAGTCTCTCTTCCACATTCAAACCCTCTTATGTCAACAAAACGGATTTTCATTGTGTCTCCATTTGCTGACCTGAGGTCATATTTCTTTATCTACGCAAGAAAAAAATATGAAAGAATCTACAGAAATGTTCATTAATAACGACATAATTAACGTCATTGAATCGTTCAGATAATGAATATAATACATGGATATCTTATAGCTGTTTTTCATTTCCACGAGTAGGATATATCAATCTAAATAAAACTCGTACAATAAGGTTATCAAATTAATCAACCGAAAATAAAAATGAGAAAATTGATTACAAAAAGTATGTAAACTTGTATTTTTAAACTATTAAAACTCTGACATAAGGAATAGGCTAAATATCCCCCAGCAAGTTTGCTAATCTTAGACCGATTTGCATATTCCTCATGTAAAGCAATTAAAAATATAAAAACCTGATTAGTGACACATGATGAAGAATTTCTAGACTGAGCAATTGGTATAGTCTTCCCTGTTATCAATGCTGATAATGTGTTAATGAATGAAGATTTCCCTGCTCCAACAGAACCCACTAGCAAAACGTTGTATTGATCGATATCTAAACCGGATAGTGGTACCATTTGAATGAGCTCTCTTTTCTTGTTTTCAAAAGCATTGCCCTTCAAAATAATTTTTTGTGCGTAAAAAATCAATCAAGCTTAAATGAATAAGTTAAAATTTTCAAACTTAAAGCTTTGATTTAAAGTGAAACAGTCTATAACTGAGGTCTGTAATACCATAGATAATTATGTTCATACTATTAAGTATCACAAGAAACAACACACCATATAAGGAATATTTATGATTGTTTTTATAATTGAAATATACATGATCCGATTGAACATATTTATATAAAGCAGATCAATTTTGTTCTAAAATATTATTATTCATCATATACATGATATAAAAGTTTATATATAATCATTTAGGACTCAACATTTGTAGAAATGATATATTAGAATATCCAAATGATACATTTCTATAGTTTTATTATCAATGCACTTTAAGATACATGTTGTTTTATTCAATGTTATACAGCAAATTAATAGCTTCGTTCCGAAATTTTACTTAAAAAAAACATTACCTCTATTCTTCTCAGCCAGTCTACTTCGAACTCATCATCTAAATTATAATTGTGAACGTAAAAAATTTAGTAATTCGTTTAATTCACCTGTCCATTAAATGACTTAACGGTAGAAATATGAAAGAAATTAGTTTCATTAATGTTTTTGCAATATTTAATGAAATTAAGTTTTGTTATTTTTTTACTTTATAGACATGTTTAAAAACTTTGTCTTTGACATTTTAATGCATGAAGGAACATAATATATTTATCTATGTTCTTCTATTTCACATGAATTAAAAAAAATATTTCAAAGTTATGCTTAATTGTTAATTGTCGTTTAACCACATAACATTTTCTGTGCATTAATTGTAAGATATCTTTACGATTACAGCTTAATGAATAACTAAAGACTGGTACACGCATGCGCACGCACACACACACAAACACAGACATTTACCTGTGACCTGGAAGACCTCAAGTTTTCTAACTATCATTGTTCCGGAATTGATATTTCTCGCTTTTAGTTTTGACTCGCCATCGTCATCTACAGCACTTTTCTTGTATGTCTTGTCTTGTTTTTCTGCAGAATATGAGTACTTCATGTTTAGCGAGCCATTCAATTTCATTAAATTCCCCATTTTCTTCGATTCTGGCTTTGAATCCTTTTTAAATGTCTGCAGGTCATACCGGTTAAACACTCCTACACCAAAAGTAGGGCCGAAATGTTTATCGCGTACTATAGCATTCTCTGTCTGATCCTTTTTAATTGGAAAGAAGACACATTTTGAATCTAAACTGCCATTCTTTGTAAAAAGGAATGCGTTTTCATCCTTTACTCTTTGCTTTTTTTTAGTTGACCTCCAGCTTTGAGATGTGTAGCCGCCAAATAATGTATTAGATTTGCCATATAAGATAGTCACTGTAGAGCCTTTAGCGTCGCATTTCTCATGAAACTCCTCTACATCCACTTTGTCAGTGGCCTTATAAAGCAAGCAAAAGCCTATTTTCTTATTTCTGTCTTTACTTATCCGTTCACCAATTTCATTCAAAAGTTGTTGTTTTGACGCACTCATCGTGTTGCTAAAATATACAATTTTAAGTAAATACATATTAAGAATAAAATCGTTTGAGATATTCCGTCTTGAGTGTGCATTATGTATATAATGGTGTCTTGTAGAAAAATCTTAATAGAATTAAATGATCAGGTCATAAACATGTAAACATTTAAATCATTACCTCGTTAAATATCTTTCAGTATAATTGAATTATTAAGTCATAAACATAAATTATAGTAAGATTTAGGCTATTGGTATAGAAATAATTATAAAATCATCAAACACTATTCAAATAACTTAGAATAATATCTGGATTCTTTCCGTTTCATCTCAATATGTTTATATAGTTATTTATACCAAAAAGTCATTCCTATGTATTTGAAATGATTTTCTTCAATTTGCCTTCTAAATGGCTTCAACTTACCCACTACCATCCATCGACAAACTTTATTAAACTGAACTTGCAACATTTTGAGTTTTGGCGTTTTTGGCATTTTTACATAGGTTCATTCTATAAAATTCTACGCGTTTTAATAAACGCGTTATAAAACCTCCATGTTTAAAATTATTTTAGTAGTTTGCATTAAACTATTGTAACAGTTCAAATATGTATTCCTAGATGATTTCACCATTGCTTTACCATGTTTACAATGCTGAAAAACAGTGTTAATATAATTCGCTCTGGCTGCAGCATTTCTTAATGAAAGGTAAAGTCCATTGTATCATAGTTGAGGGACCTTTCTGTTGAAAATGTGTCAGAGTTAAATCGTATACATATATATGCACAGTGCGTTAACTGGAGTGCAGGTATTAATTACCCGAAATCTAGTGCATACTCATTGACTGTCTAATTTTTTCTTGTGGCGGCACAGAAAGGGACATCGATATACATATCATATTCAAATGTACGAACATTTGTTACTTTTTTCTGGAATTTTCTTTTTGTGACAACAGGGAACGTGTTTTTATTTTTGCCTATGAATCAAAAGCGAAAAAACATTAAAACACTCGGCAATCTAATTTATACTCGCAGCCTTCGCCCCCTTGTACAAATCAGATACGATGCTCTTTTTATTAATAGTTACGTACAACAACGCTAACGAAGACTGTTGAATTTTAGCTATGAATACAGGGTATTGTTGAAACGTTCGGTCACACTGTTTGATTTTAAAGCGAACACATTTTTAAGATCCCATGTTTTAAATTAGTTGATCATAACGTTTATAGTCTATAGGAATACAAGCATATACCTTAACATATCTAAAAAAATCATTCAATTATAGGCCTAATACCATTTGCTAGATATTTCTAAGTTATTTTGTTTATTAATAAATAGGATCAAAGTTTTAATAATAATGTACAGCATTTTTATAAGCCCGACATTACATTGAGGCGTTCATCGTTCATCCGTCTGTTAACAATTTAGTGACTACTCGATATCTTTCGATTTGATGGAAGCAAATTGAAACTACTTGGTAAAAAGTTAACTAAATGTATTTCGAGACGATCCGCAGTACGCAGGTTGTACTTTTCTCAGACCCAGCCCTTCGGGTCAATTGATTTATATCGACTTAATTAGGAAAACACATTTTAATCTTATTATATGAGACTACTACTTTCTTAATCGATTGTTTTTATATGCCGTAAAGGTTCGGGCATATCATTTATACCCCCTGCGTCCTGTCTCTCCGTTAGTAATTTGGTTTTCGGAGCATAATTTAAGTTTCATTTGGCCAACAATATTCAAACTTCATAGGATTATTGTCCATATTGTGTACAATACTCCTAATGATTTTGGGGTCAAAAGGTCAAAGGTCAAGGTTACTTTGAGGCGTCATCGTTCATAGATCATAACTTAAGTTCCATTTAGCCCACAATATTCAAACTTCACAGGACGATGGTCCATATTAACTAACATATCCCTATTTATTTTTGGGTCACAAGGTCTAAGGTCAAGGTGACTATTACCTTAAAACTGAAAACAGTTTCCGGAGCATAACTTAAGTTTCATTTGGCCCACCATATTCAAACTTCATAAGATGAGTGTCCATATTGAGAAAAAGATCCCTATCGATTTTGGCGTCACAAGGTCAAAGGTGAAGGTTACTTTTACCTTAAAGTTGAAAACAATATCCGCTAAATAACTTTAATATTAATCAACCTACAGCTAATAAATGTTTTAGGATGAATAGCCATGTCAAATTCATGAACCCTTTTGATTTTAGGGTCTTTAGATCTAAGATCAGGGTCACAATGATCTTTTCACTAAAAATTGTGGTTTCTGGAACGTAACTTAAGTTCACTTTGGCCCACAGTGTTCAAACTTCATAGGATGATTGTCAATATTGAGTAAAAGACCCCATCAATTTTTGGGTCACAAGATCAAAGGTGAAAGTCACCATAAACTTAAGACTGAAAACGGTTTTCGCTCAATAACTTTAGTATTAAACAACCTACATCTGTACAATTTTATAGGATGAACAGCCGTGTCCAATATATGACCCCTATTGATTTTATGGTCATATAATCAACGGTAAGGGTCACAATGACGTTAGCACTGAAAGTTGTGCTTTCTATAGTATAGTACAGTGTTCAATTTTCATATGATGATTGCCTATATTGAATTAAAATCAATATCTATCTTGGGGTCACAAGGTCAAAGGTCAATATCAAATGACCTTAATATTGTTAACAGTTTTACAACTCTCAAACTTCATAGGATGATCACTTATATTGAGTACATTAATAATATGCCCTAAGAAATTTGCTTATACTGTATGTGTATTTAAATTCGCGGAAGCAAATTTTCGCGGAAAGGTCCACTTTGGGGGTCTATACAAATATTCGCGCTATTTTGAATTCGCGGAGTTGACAACCGAAAATCATAAATTCGCTTAGACCACTCAGGTTAAAAAAGGAAAATAACTGTTATCATCGTGGGAGTTCACAGTTATTTTCAATACTAGGGTCAAACAATACTCTATTGTACAGAAAAAAAGACATTGTCTAACGGACAGATTATAGCAAACAAAAGAATGCCCGTTAACGTGCATAATTTTTCACAGTTTGCGTCATAAACGTCTTGACATCTGATCAGATCATGTTTTGGTTTTTCTGAACAAACAATTAAAAATACAAACATAAACGATTTTAAATAATGAATAACTTGAAAAACAAAACACAATTACTCAGTAAAGATTTAAATGAAAAATGTGAAAGCATATCACACACTGATATACATTGTTCTATAGAAAATATGACTATTAAGAAATTATTGGTGTAGAAATATTCTCGCTAAACATGAATTCGCGGATCGAATGTCACCGCGAAGATCGCGAAAATTTGAAGCCCGCGAATATTTCTACACATACAGTATTATGTTATACCCCTGGCGTCTTTCCGTCCATCCACTTTCGGGCATATATTGATCCGCCTAGCGGTGCTCTTGTTTATAATTGCGCACAATATCCCTTTTGGACAAAATATAGAGTAGATTAGACAGCACTTGACTTAACCTAACATGACATTGACCTTGTTAATCATGACTAAATTGTATTTAGTAATTAAATTTTATACAATTTTTTTTTATCTTAACCTTTTATCAAAATGATTTTTAGAAATAAAAAAACAGTCGAGCATGGCATCCGCGTGGCTGTGATTCTTGTTTGTAGTTTGTAATGATTTTTTCGTTACACTTTTAAGTTGACAGTTTGAAGTAAATAGAAAGAAGTAAGGTCGCATAACTTTTTAAAAAAAAAATTAAACGTAGAATCAATCGTCAAATCAAGTTTCGATGGGCAATTTATAGAAAATGGAACCTGTTGTTCAACTAATTCTATACTTTGGCAGGTTGTTCGCAACTCAGAAAATTGTCGTTGGTAATAATGAGGCTTTAAGTTCAATATGAATTTTCATGAGAATCTTAATGATAAACAAACTCGGTATTTCACTTTGCGTAGGCGTTTTGAATTTAATTCATTAATGTCAACACTTTTGTGGTATTTGGACTCATGTTCAGACCCGGATGTGAAGAAAACGCTGCAATCAAATTATGAAAGCTGTAGTCAAGACTTCTAAGTTCAAGAAAAGTTGTTTTTTTACACAGTAATCAGTAGACAGCATCTGATAATAATGATGATCATCTTTTTTTTAGTTAGAGCTGCTTTTCAGAGTCATATCGCAGATTTAATTTAGAGAAAAACGACAGCAAGACGAGTGATTGATGAGGTGAAATCATAATCACTGTGATAAATCGTAAAGTAGAACGTGCACGCAAGCAAGTTGTAATTAAACAACTATAACTTGATCAGTAGTTCGTTTTGGAAAATAACACAAACACGAGAATCCGTGCGTTTTCCATTTGTGTGAAAGAAAATTGTGTTAGCTCAAATAAAGTTCCGACGACGTCGAACAACTGTTATCTGGTACATGACAATTGAATTGAATAATACAGACAAGTGAGGAATTTTCACATCTTGAAATGACACGACAAAATGTTAATCATCTGGAGATGGAATGATTTATAACCATCTTAAATTGTCGGGATGGTTGATTACAGAATGTTGAGGAGCAGATGATTTTGAACGCTTTTTCCGTGATGTACGCGCTGCATCAGGGATTTAATCTACGAAACTGAACTATTAAAATTCATTATTTAAGCAACGGAACACTAAAGAGTAATCAAAGATGAATTCCGGCCAATGTTCATCTCAAAAACCAAACCATAAAGATGTAACAGCACCGGTCAATAAGTGACACAGAAACAAAAACACGATAATAAAAAAGCGGATATAAAATGATTTTGACATTTTAACGACAGCAAATAAGTGTACATTCTCTCCTCTTATATACACTAAACCTCGAAAAAATATCACTCAAGTATAATTACTTTGCGACTGACGTAGGTTGTTAATATATTGAAAGATTTTTCAAAGATTTATACAATGTCATGTACGCTTGTTTTCATACAGAGCTTAATTTTTGATATTTAACAAAACGCTTTTCTCTTCATTATTGGATAATTGCATATACATTGAAATACATTGTGGAATACTCTACTGCACGGTGCTCTCCGACATTTCTGCGTTTTCTTCAGCGTTAATTGCGCGGTGTGAGTGCCACTAAATCGTATATTTTATGTATTAGATATTATTTTTGTAGATACTATGCAGTTGTCCTTGATTTCGATAGGAAACAGTTTTTTAAAGATGTCTTTGAATTTACTTGATTTAACTATAAGGGTATTATTTTAAAAAAGAAATACCACTCATTTGTTATCATTTTAGTTATCAAACTTAAACATATACACAACGTTTTAATATCTTGGGAACAGTGTCTAAGATGTTCTCAGATTATTAAGAATATATCACGTTACTTAAAAATATGCTACGTTTTACACCCTACTTGTTACATTATTGAAGACAATTCATCATCTGATTAAGTAAACAAAAAATTCTAATTATACTGTTCCCAATTTTTTTGAAGTTCATTTCATGTTTTACAAACCGCATGCGTATTGCATCATTATTACAGACGTTATGTTTTCCCAATACTAACCCATTCCATTTAAATGCATTGTCAAAAACGTCTTTTCCAAAGTCAACGCCAAATTATTGCATTACAATAAATGTCTTGTCCAGGTGTGCCAAAATGAGCGCGGCCACAGGTTTGAACACCTATTTATGACAAACTTACATATGACCACCAAAAATTGATTATAGAGATATTTTATACCAAGACTTTCTATATATTTTTACTGCCTCAGGGTCTGTTGCAGCTGTCATGTGATTACCGGTGAAATCTGAGGCACTTGTTTGGTAACTTGACTACCGCTGTTAGCAAGCGTGGTGAAAAATTACTTAGGAATAAAGGTGAAAAGTGGAACATTTTAACTATTAGTGAGCTCGAGGAGCAGGTCCGAAGGGCCTGTTCTTCAAGTGAGCTTTACGGTAACGCGAGTACCTGCTAGATAGTGATGGTTTTTAAAATTCTTGCCGGACGTACTGCAATGTAGGAAATTGACACATCGCAACTTTTCGAATTCCAAGATAACGACAAAAGCCGAGGAATTCTGATTGAAAACGGATGCTTAGACTCGTCTCTTGACACTTCTACGGGACCCATTATAGAACAGGGAACCAGAATAAACGGAAGCAGTGTATAAAATACCAAATGACAAATAAAAGTAAATCGGACTCGCTTTCAGGCTCTGCCTTTTTTCATATTATTATATCAGATATCAGCGTTACTTTGACTGAGTATTTGCGTATATAATTTCATTTATAGCAAAATAGAGGGAAACTGAGATTTGGACACTCAAATGTCATGTTGCAATATCATTACCCGTGTTGCATATGTATGTACTTAAAAGAATAGGAACGGATAAATTGTATATCAATATTTATCATCTAAAAAGAGGTAGCATGACAGTTTTTCTTCATGTTTATTATTGGAGAAACCAGTTCATGGGCGTCGCTATTTTGACAATCATTTGTTCTCGCGAGACAGACGAGACCGAGATTATGACTTATACTCCAACTAATAGAATAGAAGCGTACGCTGGTACAAAATAAATATATCTTGATGTATAACTTAAAATTCTTAAAACGTATATTATATTCACATAC
This sequence comes from Ruditapes philippinarum, assembly GCF_026571515.1. Taxonomy (NCBI): domain Eukaryota; kingdom Metazoa; phylum Mollusca; class Bivalvia; order Venerida; family Veneridae; genus Ruditapes; species Ruditapes philippinarum. Next base: position 61,831 of record NW_026854865.1, read on the forward strand.
ACGCATGTATTAAAATGATTTTACAAAAAAATGCACTGATAATTTTTTTCTCCAAAAGTATAACGAAACTACCAATAAATTTTGGACATAATGCTTTGTCGCTTGAAATTTTCCTCCGAAAATGGAAGGTTGTTTCGTTACTTTATAATTACCAATATCTTCAATTTAAGTTTTTCTTTATATATTATAATGAATAAAGTGTATTAAAATAGTGTATTGAACTATGATAACAAAATTGTCAATAATTTTAATAGCTTAACAAGCTGTTTAAAATGACTTTAAACTTACTTTTTAAGAAAAACATCAAATATAAAATAGATAACATTGAAGTTGTGTTACATTAGAATTTTCGACTGATAGCGATTGAGTACGTTCTTACATATTTTTTAATAAACAATTAATATGTACCCTGATATGCGTTCCGGATAATGGGTCTAACATTTAACAGCAGTGAGTTGGAAAAGTACATATGCGACCAGGCAGTACGCGCCGTGATTAAATACCTCAGTCGATTAATTGCACCACGACAGCGTGTATGTGCTGAATGGCATTATAATACAACAATATTAACCGATTAAATAAAGTGATGCTTAAGAAAAAGAAAACAAATGACGACTACGTAGTCACTCAAGGTTTTAAACATAACAGCAAATGTTATTGAAAGTTTCAGATACAATAATTTCATATTTATATAAATTAAATTTAACCTTATGTTGTGAACATTTACTGATTTAATGTCTTAATTAACTAATGTATTGAGTGTTTTATTCTATTTAATGCCAGCCCGGTTACAATATCATGTACATCGAAAACAGATGAGTAAAATATTTTTTTATCGTAAGCCATCCTTTAATCAAAATAATTCAATAAAATCAAAGTCAATAACTCGTCACGCGCGGTTACACTCAGCTTGGTATTTTCTTGAATAGTAAGCTTTATGTAGGATTTTGCATAAATGATAACACTAAGATGCATTGACAATTTGACAGATCTCATCACTTAAAACAGTTTTTAATCAAAACTCCCTTTTCCTGCATACCCAATTGAATTTTCAGTTGTTTTTTGTCTGTATCTGGTGCAAACACCAACGAAGAATATCTTTTAACACATATCTGTTTTTCTCAAGCATCTAAACAACTGATAACTAGGCATCGCACTACATTAAATTTGTTATTCATATAATAGTTTACAAAAAAGATATTTAAGCCACTATACAGATAATATGTAAGCACAAGATTGGAAGTTAATGAACGACATACAAACGATTCTGGAAAGCTATATTGAGGAGCAAGAAAGGGGCTGTTAACTTCATTCCCTGAACGAAATTTCCAAAATATAATGCCTTCATTACATTTATTGCTGCAACAAGGTTTGCAGCATATACAACACATTCTTTGAAACACAATTTTAATTGCGATTGCTCTAAAGATTTCATATATAGAAACATATGAAATTTGAGTTGATATCGACTTTAATCATAGGCACATTTTGTAATATTTTTGACATATTCAAGTATGAATAAGCATCAATTGTTTTTTTATAAAACTTGATGGATTGAGTAAAATATATCATATAATGAATTAATCATAAATGAAGTTAAAGGAAAATACTGACTTTACTGCACTACATTTATACAACTTTATACATTAATTAGAAATCGTCTTGAAAGTCAAACGAAACATATATCGATGTATTAATTGTTTGTGTGTGTATAAGAAAATGATACGGAAACAGTTTCCTTTGCTTTCATATAGGTAATAAAATTGCTTTCACGTCATGAATTGTAAATATTTTGGTTGAACGTATATTTCATAAGGAATACAAAACACCATCAAAATAAAAATTATTGCTACTTGAACTTCTAAGTGCATGTATTTGCTTGTCTTTTATGTTATGACCTAATCATTTGTTTTAAGTCGATTTTTTTAAGATAGTCTAATTATTTTTGTCATTTGCTTCAGTTGCTGTTTAATACATTATACAGTCTTAGAAATAACTAATACAGTGTAACTTCCGAATTCCGGAACTTCTGAAATCCGGAAACTTCTAAAAACCGAACAATTTTTTCGGTCCCGATTTTTTCCCTTCTATTTTCTATTAATATAATACTTCTGAATTCCGGAACTTCTAAATTCTGAATTCCGGACGATATTTTCGTAAAATTAGAGTCAAATCAATGCAATTTTACCTCCAAAAACCGGAAATATCCAAAGGTGTGAAATACATTGTAAATCGAGAATGTTTACCCTGCAGGAAGATTTAATCTCCCTATCGATTGTTTACTAATTAGCGGTGATCGTGTAATTTGACACGCGTTAAAATCACAAACTGTGAAATGGTATGTTTGAAGTGATGGGGTTAATCAAAGTAATTTACGGCGGTCAGTTAATTTGAAGTGTTAATTAGCGGATTAAATGACAATAAATTGGGACAATGTATGCATCAAACGTCTTTAGAGATTTTATTGCATTTGATGTACTAATTAATTAACTAGCATCGGACGATATGTAAGTTTATGCACTTAACAGTAATTCTACAAACTGATAAAAATTCAAAAGCATTTGCAGGTAAGATAAAAAATGCATTCTTTCCATTCACATCTTTATCTTGATTAAAAGACTATTATATATGATATTACAGTAATGGCCACATCTTCCTTGACATTTAGTGATATTAAGTGGCTTACTCTTGTTCACATTATCATAAACCTCTGAATTCCGGAAACCTCTGAAATCCGAACTTTTTGACAAGTCCCATGGGTGTTCGGTTTTCGGAAGTTACACTGTATATAGAAATATATAACACGGAACTAATATTCAGTATGCTAAAATCATAGTTGCATGGACGCATAAGAAAACTGCATAACACATTTTTTATCAGCCAATTCATATACGGGAAATACTGATATCTTCTTGAATGTTATTGTGCCTTTTTGTGGTTGATTTGTAAAGTATTTCTGAACTCTTTATACGTGTATTTGCTGTTTTTGTTGTTTTAACACTGAATAAAATTACACATTCTATGTCGACAAAGTAAGTTCTAATAACAAAAACACGTATTATTTTAAACAAATGATATTGATGGAGTTCAAGCTAAGTACACTAAAATAAAAAACAACTCCAAAACGCGACTTAATAGAGTTAAATAGGGAAAACAGAATCCCTAAATAAAGTCCAAAACAGCAAATCTGAAAATGCTGCAGACTCGGATTGAGTGAGCCTGTTCATGGACGGTACTGGTAAGTGCAAGTTACCGTCCACGCCCCCTTAGCACCGGCTTATTAATTAGTAGAATATAGCATTTCAATATGAAAAAGGTGAAATTTTGAATATAAAAACATCCACAGATGTGTTCTTATGGCAAATATCGTGGAACATTTAATGTGACACTTCCCTACCATTCCATAAAAAGCTGCGTATTGTCCCTAAGTAAATGAAAGCTTTGTCCTAAACGAGCAAGGAGCAAACAAAGGACGGAACTAAATAAAATAGAATTTTGAAAGGGGATCAGAAGTTATGAAGCCTGCATATCACAGATAAGACATCAAAAGACAAATTTAAATAGCAGGCAACATATCACAAGGGTGATTATACAGTATAAAAGTTGGAATACTTGAACAACCCGAGTTGAAAAAGTCAAAAAAAAAGAAATCAAAAACTCCAAAAAAACAATAATGTTGTGCTAAACAATCTTCGAGGATAGAAAAAATAACATGTTTGATTATATTTACGGGGCGACCTTTTACGGCCTACAAACGACACAAATCGCTGATATGGCAATTCAATAGGGAAAAACATATTTCCTAAAGAATGTCCATAACAACACAATTATGCGTTCTCTTTACTTAAAAATCCCTGAAATTTAAATGTATTTGAATATTTCTAAACCAGTAAAAGTATTTATTCGGACCTCATAATATTAACAATTTATAATCAGGATTACAACAAGTAAGCTAAGTGGAAGACCAAATTTTGAAACATCAAGAAAATGTCATTTAAAAATTAACGATATATGGCAAAAAACAATTTATGAAAAATATCTCATATATTTATGATGGGATATAACCATTGGTCAACATAAAGAACAGATTGCAGAGCACATGATCTCAAAAGCCACGGTCAAGTTCTATGTTAAGGGTAATTAAAGTTATTTACGCACGCATTTTTTTACTTGCGGCTGTTACTAAATTCAAAATATCTTTATTTTCATATTAAATATTGAATTTTCTCTCATTTTTTATGTGTTTTTTCATATATAAATTACAATAAGTCAAGTTAACATACTGTTGTGACATGTATTCAACATATTTCATTTCATCTTTTCAATTCTTCACACGCGCACACAAACGCACACGCACACGCACACACGCTTACACACACACACACACACACACACACACACACACACACACACACACACACACACACACACACACACACACACACACACACACACACACACACACACACACACACACACAGGTCAACCTCTATCTACAACCGCATCGCAGATGCTGCAGTGGAACAAACATATACTTACAAATGATGCAATACAGTTGGCATAAACCTTCGACTTGAATCAATCAGTTTACCGCTCAGAGAAGACATGGCGCCTGAAAAGAACCAACATGCCAATTCATTGCACGGTAAAGGTTTATTACTAGTAAAAAGTAATAGTTTTAAACGGTCAGCACAAATTGTTACGGTCAGAATTATTTTCTTCAGAAACGCTTGAACAGAACCACGACAAGGCAAGCAAAGGTTAAGTACTGTTAAACAAACAGAAACAAACAAACCCACAGGCCACAACCAGATTTATATCATCTTAGTTTAAGTGCCACCCCTGTCCACTCATCGCTCGGTGAAAATTTATTGCCCATTCATCCTAAAATTCCCATCAATTAAGATTGTTATCGAAGGCATCTTTGACAGAATCATTTAAAGCTCAAAGCAACATCGATCATATGCACTCCATCAGGGCGGTAAAATGTATATTGGCATTAATATCGGGGTTAATGATGTCGCTTTAACCGAAAGAATAAATAATGTAATGATTAATACCATTCATTTCTCTTTTGTTCACTCCATACCAATCGCCATTAGCCTTAGCCCTTTTTGTCAGAACCAAACGATAGTTACTTGGTGATATGCCTCACGAAAATAATATACTTTATACTTTATAATGTTTGTTTCTGATAAAGTCGGTGTTATAGAGCTTGAACGGCAACAGGCACCCTTCACTCCGTCTATGAATAGGCTAAATCAAACCCAGCCTGCAACATTGTCAACATTTTGTTGTCGGTAAGTTTAAGACTGAATCTTATCTTATGCATAAATGTTTAACTGGAAACAGGAGCCCACTCATATAGTCTTCCGACTAATAACACGAACATTGTGCAATTCATCGCCATTTATGCAAATACTTCTGTAAAGTTTGACAAGGGGACGCCACTTGGTTAAAACACGTCCAAGAAGTGCAAAACGACCCACAAATACATCGGCATCTTATCGTTTGTATCATACTCTAAAATAAGCCTACTATTTGAAATTTTGGAATTTGACATGACCTGTTTATAGAAGTGACAAAATTGATTACATCGCAAACTGCAGTTGATTCGATTGCAACGGAGTGCAGAGGGTCCTGAAGCAATAATGCCAATTTTGTGGGTTTAACTTGACATAACGAACCTTTGTATTGCCTTTGTCTTACCGGTACTTTGACTTCAGAGAAACGTGTTTATTTGGTGTTTAAAACAACATAATAATATATACAAATAGATTTCCGAGTTCCGCTTTAGTTACCTTCTATTGAAAATTCCCTTGGCCCGGAATAAAATAGAACAGTCCACGTTCATTAAAGAATTTCATTTTTTTTCATAAAGTACGTGTATTTTGTATATGAACATATATCGATTTCAAGATGCGCCACCAAAAAGATCTTTACCAATACGCAAGTCATTCAGCAAATATGATGAATCAATATTGTTACCAGACAAAATGACAAGGAACAAATAATATAGAAACCTAATAAAGAAAATAAAAATCTTTATCTTATCAACTCACAAAATTCATATTTGTATCTGAGAAAGTGCACATGTAAAAACATTTCTGGTTGCTATTTCTCAGGAAATGCAATCTAAAAAAAAGTCACTGCTTGTACAAAATTTATGATTTCCTTGAGGTCAGCTATGAAATTCAATGGAAAGCTAATGTTTGCTATGGAAGTCACGGGTGATTATGGAAAATTTCAGCTTGCTCTGGAAAGTCAATGGCTGCTATGAAGTCACTGGTTGCTATTGAGGTCCATGGTTGTTATGGAAAGCATACAGTTGCTAGGACATGGGGAATATCTGGTGCTATGGAATGTCAATTGTTGCAATGGAAAGTCATTGGTTGCTATCGGAGTCACAAGTTGCTATTTGAAGTCAATGTTTGCTGTAGAAAGTCATTGGTTGCTATGAAAGTCTATGGTTTCTAAAGAAAGTCAATGGTTCCTAGGGAAATATACTGGACACTATGGCAAGTCCCTTGATGTTATAGAAAATCACTGGTTGCTTAAGAAGTCTTGGTTGCTACGTAAAGTGACTTGTTGCAATGGAAGACAAATTTTGTTATAGAAAGTCATTGGCTGCCATTGAACACACACTGGTTGCTATGGAAGTATATAGTTGTTATGAAAAGTTAGTTGTAATGGAAGCCTTTACTTGCTATGGAAAGTTACTGGTTGATATTGAAAATTACTAGTTACTTGGGAGTGTATTGTTGCTATAGAAAATCACTGGTTGCTTTGAAAAATCGATGTTTGCTATGGAAAGTCATTAGTTTCTATAATTGATTATTTGGTTGATTGATTTTCTTTACACCTGGCGGTCAAGTATAACCTACGAAAGTGCAAGCACTTATTTCCAATAGGGTTCTTACCTCAACAGACTCTAGGGACAGCTATGAGATACAAGGGAGTCCGGGAACCAGTCCCTAGATCTTATTGAATAGATCCCTTGGTTCTTTTACATGCCCAGTGTAAAACACTGACACATACGAGGATTACCTGGGTTTTTTTACCAGTAAACCTCTAGGTAGGTGAGACACACTGATAGTGTCTCTGAAAAATCCCAAGGGTGTTACACAGGATCGAACCCGGAACGTCAAAAGTGACAGTCAGTGGTCTAACCAACTGAGCTATCGCGCCACCTAACGCTATGGAAAGTCTCTGGTTTCTAAAGAAGTCTGTGGTTGCTATGGATAGTGATTGGTTGCTATAGAATGTCAATGGTTGCTAAAGAAGTATATGGTTGCTATTGAGGTCAATGGCTGATGTGAAATGTCAGTTGTTGCTATGGAAGAAAATGGTTGCTATTGAAAGTCATTGATTGTTATGGAAATGTAAGGTTGCTATGGAAAGTCAGTAGTTACGATCAAATTGGGCGCAGTTCAATTTTGACCCAAGGACTTAAATTTGAACAATTTATGTAGAACCCCACCAGACAATGTTTAACATCATATACTTAAGCTTAACCCTCTATAGTATAATAGAAGACGATTTTTTGTTTTTGTTTTTTGATTATATTGACATTAATAACTGAGGCTCGTCAAGGAGAGTATCAAAATAACCTAAAATTGTCTCCCACAAGTACCATGTGCCCTTTGGGGACAGTTTTTTAAAACTTTGGTGTGTTTTAAATTTCAGTTAAATGTTTGGGGGTTTTAAAATTTTTTAAATTTTTAAAAACAAAAAATACGATTTTCAGCAGCAAATCTAAAATTTTTTGGGAAATTTTCAAATTTTTATCTGCAAATGAATACTGGTATATCAATCAGGTTTTGCATTTTAAAACGCTCAAATTTTTCAATTTTCCAACACCTTGAAAAGACTTTAAAAATTTATTATCGTTGAAAAAAAAAATTTTTAATTATTTTATCGATAGAAAAAACATGCTTTTAAGTTTTTTTAAAAATTTTTGGGGGATTTGATAGATCGACAACCAATGAACACAGAAAAAAAACTTAATGAAGCATTTTCGGGTCCGTCCGGGTTTGGTGGTTATCCGGTTTTGGTGGTCCCCAACCAGTAGGGAATTTATGATTCAAGGGTCGGGGCCAATTTTGAATCAAGGGCTTAAATTTAAACAATTTTTGTAGAAACCAACCACACAAAGTTCCATGCTAAATATTTAAGCTAAAGCCTCTATAGTATAATAGAAGAGGTAATTGTTTTTATATGCATGTAAGGAAAATCAATGACTCACTGCGGCAGTGCCAATTTTGACACAGGGACTATAATTTGAACAAGTTTTGTTGAAGCCCACCAATGTTTCAAAATGTTTAATGCCAAATATCTAAGATAAAACCTCTAAAGTATAAAAGAAGAAGGTAATTATTATTTTTCTTTTTTACTGAAGGCATAATAGGAAAATTAATGACCCCTATGGCGGGAAAATTTGACTATAAATTTATATATTTATAAATAATATCCAGTAAACTGCTGAATAAGCGGGAGTGGCGACATACCAAATATATACCAGCAGTATATTGGACATTATTAGGATGCACAAAATCGCACATACATGACATACGCACTTCATACTTTCACTTTACTTTGAATTTGAAAAAAAAAATCACTTAGTCTATTAAAACTTATTTTTAACAACCTCCCTTCCCTCCACTGCTTACCAAAGATTTCGGAAACAAATTTCCGATATTGAAAGGGTTTAAAAATTTCCTCTACATCAAAATATCTATGGGGGGTTTTTACCGAATATAGGACCTTTCAAAGAAATGTATCAATTAAAGTTTTAAAATTTTAATTTTAAAAAATTACGGTTTTTTATAAAAAAAGAAAAAAGAGTGACATTCCCCCATTTGCCGAAATTTTTTCCAAATGTATTTTTCCCGCCTTCGGTTTTTTTGGGTCAAAATTTGCATTCACATTATAAATTTGTCAATTTAATCATTTATCGCCGGCCCCAAACTTTCGGGGTTTAATTTTTTTCACGCTTTGGGACATGTATAGGGGGGCTTTAAATAATATTTTGTTAAAGGGTTAACAAAAAGGATATGCAAAGTTTTAACATAGATATATATATATATATATATGGCACAAGGGCTACTTATCTGATATTCGTTGCTAGAAAATGCAAACGTTTTACGTGCACTACATCGATGAGTACATGATACCGGCTTAAAATCAATAAGTGAGAATGTACATACCTAAGTTACTTTCCTTCAAATTTTTATCGACAAACACAGCCTTTATTTGACTCTGAAGTGAAAGAAAATCACCAGAAATTAGAGATAGTTTACGTACTTTTGTGAAAAATAATGTATATTTTACATTTTATTAGGTCACAAACATATTTTGTTTATATTAAGTTAAGTGTACCATAAACACAGAAGCACATACTATAACTATAGTATGATTTAAGCAGCAGCAAGATTAATAGGATCTAACTCGTTGCTTTATCAAATTACTTGGAAATACATCGCAACTACATGGCATCAGGGCATAGACGCACCATGATTTACGTCTAAAATTTTATAATTTCTTTTACTTAACTTGAATTAAATGCAAATGATTAAATTCAAACTTTGCAGTGGATTTTTTGCACAAATCAATGAGTATTTTGTATCGTTATAGAGTATAAAATTGTTGTTAATTCAACCTGTCCGGCATTCTTTCCATATTCCTTGATGCATCATCGTATTTTTTATTTTGCACGTTATTTTGAAACTGTTTATGATTGCTTGATTATTCGGGTTTTTGTTTCGTTATTATTCCCAAGCATACTTACATTGTCCGTTTTTTTATCTGCATGTTCATGAATGGTCGTTTCGTCAACTGTATGTTCACTTCTTGTTTTTGATTTATTTGACTCTTTTGATTCGTTACTCTGATTGAAGTTGGTCTGTTCGTTGTCCTTTTCATTGCCTGAAGGTATTTTTGAAACATAAATGATTCTCATGAATCATTCTAAGTGGAAGATCGGATACTAAATTAGAAGTTTAGCGTGCGTAACTATGAATTGCTTGCCTTTTTTAAATTGTAAAGAAATCCGAAATACTTCCTCTCTTAGGTTTCTCTAATTACTAAAATAAAATAGTGTTACCAGTTTAACCCTTCTTATGATAACTCATTGGTCTGACAAGACACGTAAAGAAAATTTTGATTGAAAGAAACGTGATCTGACGTGATCTGACTGCGTGGCACATGTTTATCAATTAATAGATACATTAATTGTTTTACGGAGTCATTTCGGATAGGGGTTTGGCCAGTACCTTATGCTGGGGCAAATATCACTAACAAGAAAACACATGCACTGTTTAAAATTCTTACAATAAGGCAGCAATTCATATTATTCAACATTCATGGCAATGTCATCAGAATAAAGGAATGTACTCTCATCAATTTATGCTTAATTTGGTTAAGGTTATTCAAAAATCACGGTCATACTTGAACTACTCAATGTAACGGTTTGAAAGAATGTGGTCCTAGCCTGCATAGCTCAATCGGTTAGAGCGAGACACTTGTAATTTCGACATTAAGGGTTCGATTCCCTGAGTGCCCAACTACAATTAATCAGATTTTTGGATTACACTTTTAATCAATGTCCGGGGCATCTTTCTGCATCTGTATCTTACAGTATCCTCCAACAATTTAAAATGACTAGTACTCTTCTGCAGAACTCACCCATATGAGCAACCGATGACGAGTATGAACAAATATGAACAAACCTAAATACACACACATAGTGACGGAATGTTTATATTTTCAAGTATAAACAAATTCCTTTCAATTAATAACAAAACTAAAGCAAATCTGATATTTATGGTCAAGGTCAGAAAGTATTCTAACGAGGTTGATAAGCATGTTTTGTCGAAATATCAAAAGAGCTTCCCTGAGGTTTTTAAGCATAAAACCATAAAATTTGATGTATCAAGTGTAGCAATTTAAACGAAAAACTGAGCAAAGGATAATAAAGGAACATACTCAGAATCAAACTGAAATCCTTAGGTTTTCTTAACCGGATTTCATTCCCGCTTTTTATTAATGGGTCATTTTGCATTTTAAAAATAATCATACTGAAAATACGGGGTGAAAGAATGATCTGAAAATTTGCACACAAATTACTGGTTCAAACCTACATCAAGTGGTACACACTCTAGAATATTCACAGTCCCTTTATGTCAAAAACCTGAATGGAGTCCCTTTAATCAAATAAGTGCATTTAAAGGAGATTTTGTAAAATAAAAAATCATAAATGACGTTGACAGTCAAAGTCATTTTGATATAAAGGTCATACTAGAATTATTAAAAGGCCCAATAAGCCTTTAAAATGATATCATTTTCGTGTCAGAATTATTTTTCATATCCTATAACAATGTCAAAAAACTTTTAAGTTCGCTCATTGCATAACTGGCTAAGCCATCTTTTGATTTTCATTTTTTTGGCAATTAATACAGTTAGTGTTTAGTATTGTGTATGAGTGTTTGGAAGGATAAAAAACAACACTTTGTTAATATTCAATTATGTCTGTGAGATATTTTCTAACATTAACATGCTTTAATTCCTTTATCAATAATACCAGAAACATGTTCGCCTCTTAAGAAAGACATTTTTTTTTGAGCTGCATAATATGCTGGCTGTGATATAAGTATTATCTAGTCTATGAATCAGCATATCAGTTTAATGCATTTTCTGCAAAATTCAATAACTAAAATTTGCTTTGTCGTTTTCAGATATAAGACAAATGTCAGAATGCCCCTAACTTCTAACAGCGAATTAGTAACATCTGTGACAGTCTATCATAGACATTATCATGTATTATGTTATGTTATGTTAAAGATATAGAGGATATTGAATTTACTGAATTTATTGCACGAGTTGAACACAATTATATTATGCGAGCTGCTGGCGAGCATAATATTATATTATTCAACGAGTTCAATAAATTCAGCAATGAACTTACGCAAATTTAATATACTATTTATCACATACACAAAATAAAGATCGTTTAAAGTGAAAAAATTTCATTGACGCGCCTATAGTATAACGCTTATATTAAGCGCGTCTTTACACTATGATTGTATAACGCTTATGACGTCACGTCAAAATATATGCACAGCCGTGCAATACGGTTGTGTGATAAATACTATGCTTATCCTTGAGTAAAATATTTTAATTACAGAAATTTATTGAAATCTATGAAGTTCACATTGCATGTGTCTGATTTGAATTAAAATGATTAAATTATGTATATGAAGCTGGGTTTCCTATTATAGGTCAACAAAAGTAGGTCTTTTCTTTAAAAAAAACTGCCAGTTTCTTTACTGAACTATATATTCATCTTATGACCACCTATAGTGAGGAGGATTTTAAACATGATATTTCTATTTTGTGTAAAGTCAAAACATGTTTATTTTATATTTACAGAAAGATTGTTTAGCAATTATCAATATTTTATGATATCAAATTTGAGCTTAGTATATCTTTAAACTTTGTCTAATAATAGACAAACATATTTCAGAAATTAGATGCGTCACATATGCAAATTACAATTTTATAAAATGCGCTTTCGAATAAACTCTTTTAAATTTCGTCTTTATGCAAAAAAATCATTAGATATGAACAATATTTCGCAAAGGTAACATTTGAAACAACATACAATACAATAATAATCTTAATAAAATAAAAAAACACTTGTAGGTAACCCGTAAACAAAGATTACATGTTTTATGCAAGTTATTCGATAGGACAAACTAAACATAGCCTGAAAAGGAAGAATATCGGCAAGAAATGGATACTGGAACGTAAAAATTGTTTGAATTAAATAAAAATATTTGTCTAAAAGGAGAAACAATTCTGAATAGATGATATTCATATGTACTCAATGATAACTAACACCCCAGTTACACCCCAGTTACACAGAGCCATCGGTGATTGATCGGTAGTTTTTTTAGCCAACTTATGGAGTGAACCGATGACAACGTATTTATCACCGATATCACCTATTGGTCACCTGTTTTCCACCTATCAACTGCTATTGGGGAAAGATAAGTTTCATCGGTGAAAAATTACCGATTGGGATTTTTAAACACGTCTAAAATTCTCGATCGGTGAAAATATTTTAAAAATTACCGACGGCAACCTATATCACGAGATGTGCAAGCTCTTAATCACCGATATCGCAGATCGGACAAAGATAACCAAATATGAATCACCGGCCATATCTGACGGAAAGTGTTTAACTACTGATGACTAGCTATCAAACACCGATTAATCAGCGTTACGCCCGATTTAGTACCGATTTACAAACGATAAAAACCAAAAGTATTTCAGCATTTAATCATCGACCTATACCCGTTTGAGTTTGCTTTCTGTCACCGATGGGCCCAGTTACACAGACGGTCGGTCCCCAATCGGTCATTTAATTTTAAATTTACTCGCTATTATGATCGGTTGTCATGCGTGATTTTATTTCTGGTTTTCTGTGTAAACGGCCATCGGTGACAGAAAGCAAACTCAAACTAAAAAAACTACCGATCAATCACCGATGGCTCTGTGTAACTGGGGTGTAATCGGTAGTTTTTTAGCCAAATTATGAAGTGAACCGATGACAACGTATTTAACACCGATATCACTTATTGGTCACCTATCAACTGCTATTGGGGAAAGTTAATTTGCTTCGGTTAAAAATTACCGATTGGGATTTTTAAACATGTTTAAAATTCTCGATCGGTGAATTTTGTTTAAAAATAACCGACGGCAACCTATATCACGAGATATGCAAGCTCTTAATCACCGATATCGCCGATCGGATATGAATCACCGGCCATATCTGACGGAATGTGTTCAATCACTGATGACTAGCTATCAAACACCGATCAATCAGTGTTACGCCCGATTTAGCTCCGATTTACAAACGATAAAAACCAAAAGTATTTCAGCATTTAATCATCGACCCATTCCCGTTTGAGTTTGCTTTCTGTCACCGACGGCCGTTTACACAGAAAACCAGAAATAAAATCACGCATGACAACCGATCATAACAGCGAGTAAATTTAAAATTAAATGACCGATTGGGGACCGACCGTCTGTGTAAATGGGCCCTTATTCTAACATAACTCGCGTTCTTACCTATGGATTATATAAGAACCGAAAGTGTGTGTTATTATGCAATAAAATCACTGTTGACGTATTAAGATATGTGACGTTATCACGGGGGAGGAAGTGTTACACGAGGGATGGAGTTCTTATGATAACTTGTCAAGGAGTTCTTGTGATAACTGTCACGGTGTTCGTCGGAAAATTATAGTATATACTGCAAAAACACTTGTCAAAATGGTAATTTTCATCTTTAAAAAGTGAGTTTTAGGTGCTAAATTAAACTGTTATGATTAAGCTAGCCTTACATATTGTATGATATGTCAAAAACTAATTCATAGTCAAATTTTTATCGCTTTTTAACTCCAAACAAACATCCGAACTCCAAACAATGATGTTATTAAGCTATAAATCACTATTTGGGATTTATTATTTTTAAATTAATTAACATTAGCATTTTACTATTTAAGTTAAAATGTTACTTGTTTAAATCTCCTGAAATTATGATAAAATATCTTCTTTTTTTTGAAAATTACTCTATGCATTCGGTATGTGTCAAACAAGGGAGGTAACTCAAAAAAATTAATCAATACCATCATCAAAGTCAATACCATCATCAAAACAAAATACAGGACAGGGCAAAAGGCAAGTTAATCACATAAATCATACATTAAAAGAAACAATCAGTAACTGACAAATAAATGATTGATTGATAGGCCCATGAAGTCAAAGGGCATCCTAAAAGAATGGGATCCTTCTGGGTTCTATGCCACTGGCTCTTGTTGCTCGATCGTGTGGGGGTTGCGTTCATTGAACGCCGCCTTTCCTTGTTGATCTTGTTTATAATATTTAATGGAAACAACGATATTCTTTCTATAACAAATTACAAAACTTCATGAGAAAAATGTAGAAATACATGTCACTTCACTGCTATATACAATGGGAAAGGAAGCTGACAATTAGTTGAAATCTGTTGAATTTTTACAAAGTAATGCGAAGAAAAATGACATTTTTCTACCAATATTTGATTTTAGTCTAAAGAAAAAGGTCATTCACGAATATTGAAAATTCCATTAGAATGACCAAAAGCCAGGCGAAAAAGCGGAAACTTTCATAAAATCATTATATGATGGACGGCTGATAATTTGTTACTGATGTAAAAAGTGAGGAAATAAGGGATCGTAATTTGGATTTCATATTTAAAAAAAGACAATAGATTGAACAAGACATTACTCTCGAAAAATAGTTAACAATGACAAGAAACAGCAAAGACTTAAAAAAATAAAACATTATCACAGTAAGATGTAGATGTGACAAAGAGGCCAAACGACGCCAAAACAAAGTTTGGAACTGCAACTATACGTTTTTTTGACAGCAAGGTGCGACGAAGAAATTTCCGTGGACGCAATCTAGACAATCGAAGAAAATCAATAAAACTCGATATTCAAATTGAAAGAAATTTCATCACGAGGTCATTGTGCAGAGTTTAAGAAAGTGTGCCGGAAATGGTGATATTGCAATCATTTCGCAGTGTGTTGTAAACTAAAATAAGCATGACCTGCGTGCAGATGATGGCAATCATGTTTAGGAAGTATTGACTCAGTTCAAGATAAACCTTTGACAAAACTTCAGGTGAGAGATTTGTTAGTCTACTTTAGATAAGACACTGGGACTGATTTGACTGATATTTCAGAAAGTCTTTATAATATTTTAGGCAAACAGAAATATAATAAAACTCATAGATCTTTATACGGCCAAGGTAACAAACGATGATAGTTATCGGTTCATTGTCACTAAATGAAAACGTGCAGTCGTATACCTTACCTGTACCAAGGCGTGTATCTATACCTTTGCTACCGAAAGTGAAATCTGAAATTGAAAAAGCAGGTGATATATTCAAGATAGATAAATGCACAGACTGGTGCACAGGAATGGTTTGCAAACCTAAACATGACAATGACATGCACAAATGTGTTTGATATGTGTTGATTTGACACGGTTTTATAAAATCTGCGACGCGAAAATTTTCCTCTGCCAATTATAGAACAAGAAAAGCATTGATGCAAAGCGTCAAAGGGCGTCCAAGCAAGAAATGCAGCAGGTGAAGATGAGCTAGTAGATGTATGATGACAAGATATTCTTATAATATTTTCAATGGATAATTGGTTTTAACCAGAATTGTATATCACTTATGAATGAACGGACGAAAGACATTGTTCATTATGAACTTTGAGATTAGAATATTACTTGTTATTTCTTTATGATCGTGATTAATAATAGCAACGGATATACATGTATACAATCATTTATAATCCATATGTGTAACTTATGATCAACACCACACTTGTGTAATTGTCCTCTATTATGTTATCACTATTAGCGAAGATCCCCTCTTAAGGTATCTGTTCACATTTAGTAAAAATAGGACACTGGTTATATTACCATGTTGATCATGTTGAGCATAATTATTATACAATAATTGTAATATCTATTTTAATAAAAAAAATACTGATTTTATGAATATTGTTTTCTTTTCTTTTTTGTGTTTTATGTTCTATTTTAATACTGAGTTTTTATGTTTACTACTTTTTTTATTAAAATTGTTCAATAAATTATAAGAATTCAATTGTCATATTGACCGACGATTATAAGTCAAAACTTAACTGGAAAAAGTCAGTAAATTATGGTTAATCTTTCAATATATAATATTGTTTATTCTTAAACTATGTACATGTACATTTGTATTTTTCTTTATCATTTTTTAAATTATCAATCAATTGAATAATTCATAAAATCTAATTTGTAACTTTGAATAATTCCTCGGCATCTTTACTAAACACGAATAACAAATTTAATAAAATTTTTCAAAGTTGTCATATTATTACCATAAAAATGTACATTTGTTCTCAATTATTGTACATATTTATTGTTTTTATCTCATGTAGATAAAATGAAACATGCTATCGTTGTTGTTTTTTGTTGTTGTTTTTTTTCGAATTGTATGTTTATGTATAATAATAATCAATAAGTTTGAGAGTTTATCTGTGTTTATTAACTATTGTAACCAAACTAAGTGACAAACATTCATTTTGATAAAAAAATTATTTATCTGTAAAATATTTGTTCTGTTCTGTAACGATATCAAACATCTACTCCAAACCCGGGAGAGACCGGACAATAAACGTGTGATACTATTCGCCGGTCACAAGTAAATCCCGGTCAAAATAGACCGGGAGAGACCGGGAATTATCAATTAGAAGTACATCCCTCTATAAATAGATTTTCAGATTGTTTAGGTCATCAACTCATCATTCTATTTACAGCTTTCGGATACAAGTACAACAATAACATACCATAATAACCCACTGTGTACTACAAAAGGATAAATAAAAAAAACCCGAAGAGCGCTATTTATTGAAGGAAAAGGTTATTTCATATGAAAATATTTGCATTGCGAAATTCTCCAGTTTGCTATTCATTGTACATATCGCGACATTTCATTTTTAATGAATAACCAAGCACCCTCATACCAATCGGAATGATCGGCTTTTATTATGACCAACTAAAAGGCTCGAGAAGTTGCTGTCGCCCTTTCACAAAATCTGATTTCATTCCATCAGAGGCGCCGCGCTTCGGCGCAGACGCCAACAAAGGTCGTTTAACTGGAGAAAATATGTTTCAAAATTTGACTCTGTGTTTCTTCACCTTTGTTTATGATAACTCACTATCTGCTTTTCAGTTTCGTCTACTTAATATTGTAATCGTTTATTCTTGTTTATTAAAAGCTTAAGAGTGCAATACTGGTATTAAATACAACTTGTACTGGTTATTATTACGAGCTGTTTTTTAGGAGACAGTAAAAATATTCACTGAAATAAACAAAATATAGTATCACAGTAGGCGCAATATTTTAATACGGCAGAAAAGATCATAATCATGAAAGAAGGACAATTTTCCAGGTAACTATTCATTATCATAAAAAGCCAAAATTATATGTGCACACACCCTGTGAAAGATATAACAATACTCGAGAAATTCTTAACATTTTCCCCAAATTTACACTGTGACACCATGATTTGCACGCCAATATGTAACTCCCTGCTTATTTTTCATTACTTGTGTTGTCACGATTGAAGGGCATGTACATGAAATAGCAACAAAAATAAAAGAAATAAATATTAAAAGTAATATAGAGAGCGACAAAAAAATAAACAAATACATTTTTATTTCTTTTTCAGTCGATCTTTCTTGTTGAAGCTCCTAAGCTGCGACATAACGAAGTCAAGAAATGACAGAAATCAGCCACTATTATTCAAAACCCATTTTCTTATTTAGTAGTTAAATAAAACACTTCTTCATGATAAAAAATCTAAGAAATCTGCAACACCATCTTCAGCTGAAAAACAGTTTCATTAAAGATCTAGAAGAAATCATCATCAGGTTCAAAAGGTGGCCCATGATTACCATCGTTACTATCAACATACTTTTGCTCATCATTACCATCACAAATATTATCATCATCATTATCAACATACTTTTGCTCATCATCAACTTCATAAATGTAAAACATAATCATCACTATCAAATGCTTCTGTTTATGATTGCTATCAAAAACTTAATTATAATCATCACAATCAACATACTTCTGCTCATTATCATCATCATTATCATCATCAACATAATAATCAACACTGTCAAATATTTCAGCTCATAATTACAATCATCAAATTAATCATCATCATCATCACAATCAACATACTTCTGCTCATCATCACCATCTTCAATACATTTATCCTCATACCTATCAAATACTTCTGCTTCTGACTACCATTATCAACCTAATCAACTTAATCATCACTAAATACATACTTCTGCGCATCATTATCATGATCAATATAATCATCATCATCATCACTATCAAATACTCCTCCTCATGATAACCATCATCAACGTAATCATCATCACAATCAATATTATTCTGTCCATCATCACCATGATCAATATAACCATCTTATTGTCAATCAAAATATATCTGCTATTCATCGTCATCACCATCATCAATATAATCATCATCATCATCACAATCAACGTACTTTTGCTAATCATCACCATCAACAACATAATCATCATCATTTCAACCAACATACTTCTGAACATCATCACCATCATCAATATATTCATCATCATAAAAATAATCATACTTCTACTCATCATCACCATCATCAACATAAATATAATTATTGCAACCAACATACTTCTTCTGCTCATCATCACAATCATTAATATAATCATCATCACAATCAACATACTTCTGTTCATCATCACCATAATCAACATAATTTACATCATTGCAATCAGCATAGTTCTGGTCATCATAACCATCATCAGTATAATCACATATAGATAACTTAAAAAAATGTGCTTAAAGTTATGTACACATCTTTAAGTAAAAAAAATCACTGACAAATTAATGTATCCAGAACACCTATTTCGTTCGAATCTGGGTTATGGTAAAATCCAAAATACTTTTTGAAAAAAGGAAATGACCAACTTGTGCTACAATACCATAAGTAATGTTTTAACTTTATACTCGGTCCGGCGTTTTCCATGGGCTCGACATCTTTGGCCTTAATGGCCGAAAAAATCTAATTCGGTAATTTATTCTAATAAGTTCAATTCTAAATTAAAGTGACATTTTTTTCATTTCTTTATTGTCAAATTGACTTTAATTGACTATATATTTCAATAAACTGGTCACTATAATGGTACTTGACCAAAACATGATATTAGAAAATGTTTAGGGTAAAAAATAGATCTACCTAAATATAAGAAGACTGCCCCACTCTTTTTATAAATTCACAGTTACAGATACATTCCGACGGATAATTACACGCATTTCACAGGGCTAAGTGAGTTATTTATCGTTCATGTGAAGTAAATTATAAAATTAAAAAGGAATTATGAAAAAATGTTAACTTATTTGTACTTTCAACTGTTCATTCTATATCTACCTATGAATGGGCATTATGCCACTTTAAAGAGATACGGTGACAAAGCTCTTATTATACCTCATTTGCATACGCCCTTCCATATTTAATATGACGTCATCCAGTCCATATACGAATTATGGACCGCCCCCGGTCTGTATGCGGTTTATGGACCGGATGACGTCATATTAAATTTAGAAGGGCGTATGCAAATGAGGTATTATATTAAGTATTGATGTAAACATAAGCATTACACAGTCATTTATTAATGAACTTAAGTTATCAGACAGTAAATCTGGAAAACTGACAAAAGATCATGATGCAGTAAGATTCAATTCCACTACTGAAAAACTGCCATCTATTTAAAAGACGGTACATTTATCAACTTTTCAATAATATAACTCAATATGTAATTTATAGATTTGAAATACAGCTGTTATTATTAAAGAAACCGATATAAGAACGATTCATACAATCTTCAACCCCAAAACTGAAAGAAAATATAGAATCTTTAAAACAAAATATGTCCATGTTCCATTTTCAAGGGAATCCGTTGTTAAAAATACGTCTATTGACATTGATTTTGAGACTGCTTTTTACAGCTAGAAAATGACTTGTTTTATTTATAACTTCGAATAGCTATATGTAAAAATACCTTCGTTATCTTGTACTGTATCACTGTCCACGTCTGCATGAGAATGAACAGTATCTGTAAAATGAGGATCCCCGCTGACCAAGCATTCTTCATCTTCGTCATGTTTCGATTCTTCGTCCTTATCTGTTTCTGTTTCTTTTAATCAATCAAAATAAAATATTAGTCCAATTTTCTTAAAAACAAATAAAATGTTTAGGTAAACTGTTAGTTTTTTTTCAGGTGATAGTAACACTGTTAGTTTTTTGTCAGTGAAACCGAAAAATTATACGGCCTTGCGATTAAGCTCCTATTGAGCATTTACAATTGTTCAATCTTTACTTTGCATATCCTTTTTTTGTGTTTCAAATTTAAATCGTTCATGTATTTAAAGAGATGTATATCTAAGATATATTCTCCTTAAGAAGTGTAAAACGACTTATATTCACTCTTAATTATTCTGCAAGTACTGCCGACACCTTCTCATAAATGTTAATTTAACATGGTATATGATATTGTGTTTCTTAACTTTGCGTCGGGATAACAAGAAACAATGTACCCTTACCAATCTTGTTTTCAATATCCTGCAAGCATTCCGTCGTTATTTCGGAGTAAGCTGTAAATGGTTTTGCACATTTTATGTACAAATCCACAGCCTCTGCTAAACTATTCAGTTGCTTTTGATACTGTTCGCTAGTCGTATACTTTAGTGCTTCATAAACACTTCTATAAGTGTCACATTGGAGACTTATGATGATGCATTCGGGTGTAGTTGACATAACTTCTACTCCTTCCATTTCATCAAGGTGTTTTAGGATATCATCAACCGCACGCTCAATTTCCACCATATTCTCTGTATTTTTAACCTTTGCAATGGCTCTATTGATTACCTTAAAAACTATTTTGTCTGCGAGATCGACTATTGGTTCTTCGTTCCCGCTAAATGTCAGTCTTGTATTTACAACTTCAAATAGACATGTACAATAATATGATATATTTTTTCTTACATAACATAAAGTAAAACATATATTTATTTTTGATATTTATGCAAATGCCCTAATATATCAAACGACGCGTTTGCCTGCTATAACTGTTTCACTTAATATTTATGAAGTTGATTTATGTCTTTGTCTAAAACTTTTATTCTTTGTTTTGATTTAAAGAATAATGATACAATTTTTTTCTTTTGGAAGTAGTTTCTTTCATGCATTTCTTATATACCTAGTTTACTGTTAACTTGATCACATTTTGTTTTTCAATTTAGTGTATGTCTTTACTTACTCATTCTTATTTTTTTGAAAGGTTCAGCAGCCATTTTTTTCTCCAGCTGTTCTAAAACTAAATACAAAAATAAGATTTAATGTATACATGTATAAAATCATCATCGCAAACTTTGATATTTTTTAACATTTGAAAAGTCTTTTCATGTGTAATTATTATCATTTCTATACCAATCGTTTCTAATTGTGCAAAATCATCAGTTAAACATAGCTATACGGTAAACACACGTTGATCATTGCGAATGTATTTATTACATTGTAAAATAAACAAGAGGTAATGTAATGCAACACATTGAAAAAGCATTTTTATTTTTACCTAAGTTTACTTTTGAATCAATTCCTTGGATATCGGATCGTATATTTATTTCGCTTTTCTTAATAGAATCAGAAAGATTCTTCTCTGACGACCCAATGCTGTCTAATATCTTACTTATCAATGGCTCCGAGACATTTAAACATTTTAAATTTTCAATTGAAGTCTTCACTTCCAAAGGACACGTTTTGTATTTATCAACTGTTTCTCTACATTTTTCTTGTATACTATCCTCAAAATCAGATGCAATCGTTGTAATAGCATCATCTAGCTCTTCAACAAAGTTATTGTAATCTTCCTCACAAAATTCTGCCGAAGAACTGTGTGCTAACACAATTCTCCGCCGCTTAATTTCTCTTATGCTTGTCCTTTCTTTGGGTTGCAAATCTTGTCCAAATAAAATCATAATAACCCCAGATAGCATCTGAATGTCCCATTTCTTTATATCAGTTTTGCCACTGGCAGGATATAAAATGTCTTGTTGCATTTTATTTCTAAACTCACTTTCCACTTTCTTTTTATATCTTGTGTCATTTAATAGCTCATCTAAAGTGCAATCTTTCCTTTTGAGTTCTCGTTGTATAACTTCCTTAGTTATGTAAGATCCACTATCTGATAAATATAAGACAGACCGTAGATAACGTTCGTTTCCTACTGTAACCATTTTCTTCTGAAATGTAAAGAAATATACAAAACAAAGATACATTTAGACCTAGTACTCTGCAAATTCATAAATAAGAAAAATAAAACGTTTCAAATGTAACAATGGAAATAATAGTATACACTTTTTTACAATACGACATTTCCATTGAAACAGAAATAACATTTCGAGCATGCACAATCTGCGTATGAAAAAAAGCAATAACGATTAAAAGACTTCATAAACAATTTGATGTAATCTTAACGATTAACCATAAGTATAGCATAATAATCGATGAATGATAAATTAAAGTAATTGACTTCAACACTTCTGCATTAACGTAGTTAGGATGTTAACAATCCGAAACACCCTAAATGATGCATTGAATTTCGATTTTAAAATTTCTCGGTAAAGTTGTACGAAGAATTGCTTGAATGTATCCTTACTATAGCACTGAACTCGATGATAAGAGGTCGTGAATGCGAAATCTATGGTCAATATTCTCTTTCCTTTTCATACTTATAGGCATTACTAAACGTGATTTCAAGTCATTTTACATGCAAAACAGTGTCGTGCATACATCTCTTTTTCATGCCCAACATTCGTTTTTATTTGTTTGGGTCGTCAGACCAAACAAATAATGGTAGCGAAAATTCAGAGCCTAATGCTGTTAATTGCAAATGCCTAAAGTAGTCCACTTTTTTGAAGCGGTTACTTCCCTTTATAAGTACAATAACGCCAAAAAATTCAGGGGAAAACAATGCGTAAAGATTGTCAAATGACAGGCGCATTAATTTTCAAGCAAAGTAGTTCCCGAATGGTCGAATACTTCTAATATTGTTTCATTCTTTATAGATATATATATATGCTTACAGTAAGCTCCATGATTATTTACTTCGAAATAATAAGAGTTACGAACCCTAATTTAAAAAAATATATGTTTTCTTCAAGACACTAACATATAACTACACCGTGGCCGAGGGGTTTGCACGCTTGCTTATGAATCGAGAGGTCTCGAGTTCAAATCCAAGTTGAGGCAACTCATTTTTTTATATATATTTTTAAAGTCAAATAAACATTGAATTGACTATCAGTGTTGCTATTAGTCTTATAGCCAATTTACTACAGTTAAAACACTGGAAAGCATTGGTGACACTATACAAAAACAAATGGGTTTATAATCTCACAACCTTCACCTTTCTGACATTCTGAGATCCAAGCAAATTCAGCGCCTTCTGTGCTTTGATTACATTACCGTCATCGATTTTCTGAAAATAACAATAAAATATACACTGTCATGTTCTATTTTTGCTGAGTGTATATATCATTTAACGCAGAACGCTTTCTAAGAACAAAAGATGTATCATTCGGATATAATTGATTGCTCCGCGCCCACAGGCGCGGAGCTATTTGTGTTTACTATTTTTTTTGTCCATGGGCCCGGATTTGAGCAATAAATCCTTTCGATTAACAGCTAAAAGTAAATCCGCATTCAAGAACTCCTTTCGATTTCTATATTGGTTTCCCCGTCTGTGATTCGCAGCATGTCATATTAATGAATGAGAACCGGAAAGCAGTTCTGCTGTTACAAAAATTCGAAAGCTATAAATAGCCATAAATGTTACTTCGGTTATAAATTTGTTATTACCCTTTTTTAGTAGTACATGAAATTATAATTTGTTACATTTTGAAATACATTTTACACACAGCATATCAAGTATACTATTAGTGATTGAATTTGTCAATATTAAGAAGATTTCAGGCATAAGATTTTAACAATTTTGCTTTTGATAACTATTTTTAATTTATATTATTTTATGAAATTACATGTTTAATAATAACATGTTGATATATTGGTTGAATTGAAATGATTAAACTTTAGTATATAACGTTACATTTCATTCGCGTCAAGTAAGAAAAAAGTTAGTGGTATGACTGGTGATATGTTCGGGGGTCCGTACTCGACAGCGAAAGCTGCATTTTGTACCCTTACGAGCGGATGGACCTTCAATAAGGTGTTTCCGCTTTCTCAGTCATGTTTGTTTTCACAAAGTCTATCCAAAGTGAAAGTAGGCAAAAATTCATATAGGAACAAAGCTCACATTGTTATATGATGAGCCATTTACAAGTACACTCCCAATTCTATGTTTTAAAGACTATTTTAAACAAAAATAAAACTGATAATAACAATAAGAAATTTACCTTGAATGGGCTACATTTCTGAATACCAAAAACATTCTGTTGCAAAGTTTTATGCACATTTCATGAATGGCAAAATCAAGTTTAAAGTCTATTTTAGTGCAAACAAATGCTATTTTTTGCAGAAATACAAAAAAACTTTAAAAAAACATAAATCTTAGGAAAGTAGTTTATCTGACCTTGAAAAAACATGGCCTCCATGACATGTGTAAAAAAGTAGTACCATGAAAATAAACATCATTTGCCTATTTCTTGTGTACATGACAAACAGACACACTTCACTGTTACACATAAAAAGGTTAGATTTTAAAGTTTGATTGTGTTTTCATTTTAATTGGAGTTCATAAGGCTATAAATGACGATTGTTTTCTTGCACTACTTTTTTACAAAAAATAATGGAGGCCATGTGCTTAGAGGGACATGAGATTCTGATTTATTTGGAGTTAAGTTTTGAAAGATTTTTGTATTTGCTGCAAAAACATAGCTTTTGTTGGCACTAAAACAGACTTTAAAATGGATTTTGCCATTCATGAAATGTGCATAAAACTTTGCAACAGAATGTTTTTGGTCTTCAGAAATGTAGCACATTCAAGGTAAATATTCTTATTGTTATCATTTTTATTTTTGTTTATAATTGTCCCTAAAATATAAACCTGGAAGTGTACTTTCAAATGGTTCATCATTTTACAATAAGAGCTTTGTTGTTATATGAATTTTGGCCTATTTTCACTTTGGACAGACTTTAGTGAAAACAAACATGGCTGACAAAGCGGAATCACCTTAAGCATGGGCTATATATAGATATCATGACAACAACAGAATCTTAGATCTGCAGTTTGAACATGAAGTGTAATGTTTTTTTATGAATGGTTTTAAAGCAATTCAACAAAAAAATATATATTGATCCCTAAAAATTAATTAACAATAGTTTTTTATATATATATATTACCAATGTCAAATAGCTTTCATATCTTTGTCTCGCACGAATATGATATTAGTGAATTTCCTCATACCTACCTAAAATTCAGGTAACATACTTCTATTATATTGATAAATACTGTATCACTATGTAACGCGTGCATTACAAACAAAAAAAATCCTGAATTTGGTCTTTTTGAAATTCATCCCATTTTTTCATTCCAGAGTGTGTTCTACTTTCAGTATTTAAAGAAACCATTTTTTTTATTTGACATGAAAAATATGCATGTAATATTACTATATTATAATATTAGTCCTTTTTGTTACTATTTGTATATTTGTTACAATTATAACAGACTTTGATATTTCTATCATCTATCTTCTGTTACTGAAACAGAACACAGTACAGTCATGTCACATAACATTTACAAGTCTTGTTTGTATTCTATCATCTTATGTTACTGACTACAGTAGTGACACAAACAGAACACAGTAAAGTCATGTCACATAAGATTTACAAGTCTTGTTTGTATTCAATGAAATTACTTTCCTTACCAGGTAGGCATCAGTGAAAGCATTTTTATATTAACAAAATTTCCCCTCTTTTTAAGTATGGACAGTGCATAAGATAAGTATAATTGTGCAAAAAATGGTTTACAAAACATTCGAAAAAAATCTACAATAGTACCTAATCTGAATATTACATGACCTGTGCGTAGGAATAATTTGGTAAGGTATCTGTAATGAGCACATTTTTTTTGCGCGGAGCTTCTCAATTGCTGCATTGCAGCAACATTTGTACTTGTTAAATATAAAGTCTTGCCAGTGATTATCACGGCACTGTCCAAAAACCGTGTCATTGTTACGCTGCGCATGATAATCACACGCGTGATTTCGAGTAAATATCACACGGTCTTAACCAGAACAAAACAGTTAGACACCAGTAGCTTTATAAATTGTAAAAATTATTGAACACAGGTAAATTTCAAAATAACATTTTCAGTTTCATGGTTAACGCTGTTTGAATAGTCAGTAATCCCGTGACCCTTAATATCTATTAATATCCTTCGGTATTTATCGGTAATATTCAATTTATAATATAAGAGTGGGACAGTCTTATTTTTCAAGCAGTTTGTTATATAGAATCCCTCATATTTATCATCATCAGTTACTGTTCAATCGCCATAATAACAGTCAATGTTTTGAAATATAACTACTATATCTCAGCTTGACAGTGAAAAATGATAAGCATGTGACTTTACAGGAACCCTAGCTATGAGAAACAGAATGTTGGATGTTGAGCGTTAATATGCTAAACGCATAATAATGAGTTAAGTTTATTCGTTTATTTACATACATGAAATTCATATACATTTAAAATACATGTTCGACCAATCAAATGAGATTTATAAGAGACATATGTAACCATTATCACATGTAATTTGGCTATTTAAGTGTAGAACAAATAAGAAAAAGAACATTCTTGTTAATCTTATTTATTTTAAAATGCTATAAAAGAAGTAAGAGAAAAATGAAGTGGAATAATTTGGCAATATACTCCACAATACAAAATGATTGTAAAATAATGATAATACGTTTGATCAAATTAAGCATATCTAGATTAATAAATGTAATTTAGCAATTGAGTAAACCCGTTTAATTTATGATAATCCACAATTGATTTATAGGATTAAAAACTATTTTATGTCTCATCTACTTAAAATCAAATGTCTAAATTAAAATATCAGAAAGCAGGCATCTGATTACATCATCTTTCTTAAATAGGAAATAAATCTCTGTTCCTTTATCAAATTATGAAAAGTATTATTTAACGTAGTTGCATGTATAAATAACTTATTTTCTTTTATCATCAAATAATGAACACTTGAAAACGGTATGAAACTTATCTCCAACTAAATTGACACAAAACGGATAAAAGTGTGAATCTAAAGGTAAACCCTCATAATGACCAGTCTCGACTCTAAAAGGCGCCCCTCCCGCTCTAAACGCTGTTCTGATGCGATGTAGACATTAAATCATAATCTTACAATATGTTTCTGTACACTAAACTTGTTTAAGTCACTTATATTAATTGTCACCTCTGCCACTATAACTAACATCCTCATTTATATTTTTTAACCATGTTATCTTTAAATCATTATTCAGGTAAGTATGAACTTCATCATTTAAAGCTTTCTTGAATCTAAGTGATTCATGTATTTATCACCATTCATTTTCAAAAATTCTAAATTTCTACATCTGTAATTACTTTTATTCAATCTGTTATTATCCATATTACTTATTATTACAATAAAATAATTAACTTTTCTACTGTCTAGCAATTGGAGGTAACCATGTCTGCGCTATTTTGCGTGTACCGCCATACCCCAAATAGCTGCGCCATATGCAATAACCGGCATTATAACGTTATCATATCACTTTGAAAATACATTATGTGGCATGAAAAACGACGACAGCTGAGTCATCGATTCGATCTCTATATGTTTGAGATTACAAGTAAACACACTAACCACTGGGCTATCGGGGAATTCGGTGAGATTGATCAGGTGGTAAAATATTTAGGCGATAAATAGTGTGCTTTTATATAAGAATTTCTTTTTTCAATATTGATTATGAACAGATAATGAAAAGAATGACGAACGCTTCAAACGGTATGCCTTTTGTTTTAATGCATAATTAACCTTCATGCCTAGCGATTTTAAGAGAATTGACACCTCCATACATCAATGCATATTGTGCATACAACAAACATTCCTCCGGATATGACACTGATAATTTTGATCTCTGGTTAAAACATAATTCTTTAATAAATAATATTGTGTTCATAACGAACAAGTATAATGACAGGAATCTCCTGTTTGTTGCATAATAAAAGTATAATTTTGTAAGAAAGAAATAAAATTATTTGACACAATTCATTTTGAAAAAAATATGTTTAATTCAAGTATGTTTTGGTTAAATATAATAAAACCAACGGCTCCACAATCACGGGCGGTTTTTACATTTTTTCATCTTGTTTAACATTAAAACATTTTAAAAGATTGCATGAACCTTCAGATGAAGACACATTTAGACGCAAAATTGATTCCGGAAAAACAATTTTACTATTATACATAATTCAAATATGTTTGCTTTAATATAAGATCGCACGCATGATTACAAAGGTGCTACCGTTATTACTTCGGCGAGATATAATCACACACGTGCATTATTCTTTAAATACAAATTATACATTTCGGTAATTTAAGTAGCTCTATCTGATAACCATTAATGTTTTAACTTCCATTCAAACGCTTTTATTTGTTAAGATAATGTTATTCTAAATTAAGGAGTAATGATACATCAATGACTGTCTATTTACATCCCTGACAAAACATAACAAACACGCATAGCTTTTATCAATATTTAAAACCACATCTGTCTTAAACACCAATTTTGATACCGCTTAAGCAATTACAATGAAACTAGTATTTAGTGTTATTCATATCACAGCACGAAAAGAATCATCTAGATGTTTTTGGAAAGTGTCAGAAATATGATCTGAGTTAATATCTTTAAATAATTGATAATAAATTGCCCTAAAACAGAACAATATTGTTCATCATAAATGTTCATTCTAAATCACTTAACATCTTATCAATTTTTAAATAATATCCAATTGATACATTTCTCTCGGTTTTATCATTTGTTTAGAATGTTGAACTTTCGCTGAAACCTACATGGTGATGATTTTTTTTTCTAAATTTTTAAGTTACTGACCGGTTACGTGAAGTCAATATGTGCCTTTTGAAAACTTTTAAAAATATAAATCCAAACAATTATTAAACGATGTTACTAAAAGAAAGAAAATATAGTACCTCTATATAATCTCCAGCTTAAAATGTCCACCAAACCAACAGATCGCTACTGAAAAACGCTTGTAAATTTAAAAGAACTATTGTGAATAAATCTAATCATCAATTTTGGATTTTATACTTTATACAACTGTATTTGTTTACATATTAATTAAAACAAAGGAGTACCGTGGGATTACTACTCTTATCAGTATATAAAATCTAAGATGCCATTCAATGACACGCACGTCTAGATTATTATTCTTTTTGGACATATAAAATATTCATTTTATTGAGTAAACAGTTAATAGCAGATATTATTCAGATAGTGACAAACTAGTATAGAATATCGTTTGACGTAAGTGTGCATGTGTGAGGACGTTCACTGGTGCGTTGGGAGAATGAAACATAGACTAATGCGGACATAGGAAATATACTGAGTAAGAAATTATACTACGATTTTACTCCGTTAGAACATTTACCTTTTTTCTAGGGAAAAACAACATTATAATTCTTTCGCCATATATATTCATTAATTTTAATCATCTAGCAGAATTGCATACGGCGTAAATAAATAAATGCTTGACTGTTAAATACAATAATATTTTTAATAATACAAATGTATTATAAACATACATGTATCTGAAGAAATAAACAAATGTACCATCACTATAAA